>NC_056743.1:252967688-253017688 GCF_019279795.1 Protopterus annectens
TTAAATCTGGTGATATAAGTTTTCAGCATGCTGATACCACATTATGGGTGAAAATGAGTAAGCCTGCTTACAGAAATTGTTTCATTACACATACTGCCTGAAGGCACTGGAATTAATTATTCGTCTATGTGTCTCTGGTACTGTGACTCAGTTTAAACATAATTTGGATACATTAGTTAGATTAAATAAATGTAGACATAATAAGATTTTATTCCTTGAAATCCTTTGGCCATGAACACAGAAAGCACTGAACTTATGCACTTATTTGAAAATGTTGTGGTTAAGTAATTTTCTCAGCTGTGCCCTTAGCCATCCCTTTGGAATTCTCTGATTCTCTGAATAACAGACAGCCACATCTTTATCACTTTTAATATACAGCAAAGTTTGTTTCTAATTCACTCGAGTTTATATCATATTGCAGCTTAATCCTCATTTCATTTAAACCTTTACATAATCTATACTGCTGTTAAGACTGTTAGTTTTCAGGTTTGTGTTTATTTATTTATTTAGTTAAAATTCTTAACAAACAAAATTCAATTTGAATAATTTTCTTTGAAAATGGTAAACTTATTCAGTGACGATGTGTGCTGATTTGGAGTTACTACATATCTATATCTGTGTGTGTGTGTGTGTGTGTGTGTGTGTGTGTGTGTGTGTGTGTGTGTGTGTGTGTGTGTGTGTGTGTGTGTGTGTGTGTGTGTGTGTGTGTGTGTGTGTGTGTGTGTGTGTGTGTATGTGTGCATGAATATGTGTATAATACACATACTCCAACACTCAAAATCTTGAAAGTAAAAGTATCAGTCTAAAAAGAATTAAACACAAGCAAGCCTCATGCTCCCCCCATGTAGGGGATTTGTTCCTACACCCCTTGCTACTTATATAAACCAACTGTGATATCACAGAATAGTGAGAAGAGGGCAAGTTACTATTCCCTGCTTTATCCCACACTTGCATAAAGTAATGTTGGCATGCTGCTGTCATCTGACTATTCCATCATTTGTACCAGCAAAAACAAAGTTCAGTATTCTGAATATTTCGCTAACTACAGTCTTCCTATATATGTGTGTCCGTGTGCATGTGTGCATGTGCATGCGTATGCTTGTGCATGCGTGTGTGCGCGCGTGTGTGTGTGTGTGTGTGTGTGTGTGTGTGTGTGTGTGTGTGTGTGTGTGTGTGTGTGTGGACAACATGCCACCTAGCTGACTTCCATTCAGTGAAGTTGAACTCTCCATCATTGTTTCTGTAGGAAGTAATTGCTGTGGTTACTAAGTGTGCTCTGGCAGTGATACCTTTCTTTTTTAAAGATTTCTCCTTTCTTGAAGTTTGTGCGACTATGGAGTTGGAATATATGAGCTTAGGTATAAATATGAGGGCTTATTTCCTAAATGGAAAGGGCAGGGGGGCAAGAAGACTTTCCCTGGGATTCATGAAGCTTGCGCCAGGCGCAGGCATAGCGTAGGCAGTATAATGCCAAATATGGCCGTCGAGCGATTCAGGTATGATCCAATTCCACGTGCCCTACCGGCGTACACCAGAACTGCGCAGCCCTCAGCTTAGGTATGCTAATCACCCCTTGTGCAGTGCCGCACCATGCAAATGAAGGTACATAGCGATTCATGAAGTGGTGCAGGCATAGCGTAAGCCCACGGAAATGTAAACCAAAAAACACGGTTTACATTTTCCCAAACAGAACATCGGAGCTATGGAAGCGGACCAGACTCATGTATTACAAAGGTAACATATGCCAATGGCTAAATACACAGCCAATGGCATAAGAAAAGACGCACAACACCTAAAAAACAACATTTAATGTCATGTTCACAATAACGCAAAGTACAACAACAGGGCATGTGTGCGCAAACTGGAACACAAAGAAAATATATACAAATGTCATAAAATCTCAATGTAATCCGAATCAGGATTTCACCATAATACTCAATTGTATGCATGGTACACCACAACCAAGCTGCAAGGGTCGCTAAGGGTCTGTGACAGTGTTCGGCACGATAGCTGTGAATCAGTAGTCAATGCCATGCAAATGAGGTAGGTAAAACTGAATTGCAAATGTCCTGCCCGATTAAGGATGTACCATATGGCGCAGTGCTATAACACCGAGGAGTGGCTCAGAGGTATACATGACATCAGCAGTGGGGTGTGCCACCGTAGCTGTAAACACATTGGAGCAATGCAAATCTGGCCTGGCCATTGCTAAGCAAAGCCACAAAACAGGGGTGGGGAGGTAGGTATAGCATCGTTTAGCTGAGAGCACATATGGTGCCCGAAAGCGCATGTGTACGGGGATGAAAACTTGCCTGAAACCTGGTAAGTGGATGCATGCAACGCGAACCATAGCACAAACAGGAAGGTCAGGGGAAGGAAAGAAGGAAATGCCGCAGTAGGGTAATTGGAGTACAACTGAGCAATTAACACCTATTAACTCACAGTGGGCAATCGACAGCAGCTGACAAGTCTGCTCACAGAAACCTGCAAAACAGGATAGGGGAGGTGTCAGATTGCAAAGAAAGGAGAACTGTCATAGCAGAGCAAAGCAAACCTACAGTAGACCGGCAATAGAACACATTACGCAAGATAAGCCAGGTCTAGGAAAGTAAAAATTAAAGCAGGCTGCAGGATGCATGCCAGAAAATGGTAGGTGAAACGTGAATAAATGTAAAGGGAAGGGCAAGAGGTAATCCACGGCAGACAAATGTAATTCAACACTAAAGGCACCACAATAGTAGTTCCTGTAGTAAAACACATAAGATACCCTGTAGCTACGATCGTACATACACACCCTATAACATCATCGGTGTTCATAGCACAATAGTATAAAGTGTGAAAGCACCCTACACACACCTGTGTATTCCCAAACACTCCACCATAGGTGTAAACACACGGGTAAGTTTTAAAATGTACATGTTGGGAGCTGCCATAGCTGTGATTCATCACCATGTGTTAGAGACTGATGGTGTTGTGGAGGATGATGCTGACAACCACCGTGGGCCCCGGAGGAGGAGAAGAGTGTTCAGACCAAGGGTAAGCTACCAGGGGCTACATGATCTGGAGATAGTAGAGCATTACAGGGTGGACAGGGACATCTTACAGCAAATAGTTGAGTTGTGCCAGCCACGCCTGAGAACCAGAAACAACAGAGGGGAACCCATCCCAGTGGACACAAAGGTATGTGTAAGCTTGCAAATACTAGCCACAGGTACCTTTCAAAGGCCAACTGGAGATATAATGGGGATCTCACAGGCATCAGCATCCAGGGTACTACACCAGTTCCTGGATGCCATGTTACCACATGCCAATGAGTATATATACTTCCCCCGAACTCAGGAGGAGTTGGCCAGCAATATGCGTCACTTCCACTGTGTGGCACACTACCCGGAGGTTCTGGGTGTGATAGACTGCACACACATACATATCAAGTCACCACCCGGTGAGCATGGTAGCCGCTACATAAACCGCAAGGGATTCCACGCCATCAACTGCCAGGTCATGTGCAATGCCCAGGGCATTATCATGGATGTGTGTGCTGGCAGCCCTGGAAGCTACCATGACTCCCATATCTGGCATGCCTCACAGCTGTATCAGGTATTTGTCAGGGGGGACATCCCACATGGCCACCTTGTGGGGGATGCTGGCTATGCACTGGAGCTGTGGATGATGACTCCCATCAGAAATGCACACACACCCATGCAAGAACGCCATAATGAGGCACACGCACAAACCAGAATCATCATAGAGCATGTGTTCGGGATGCTGAAATCACGGTTTCGTTGCTTGGACACATCTGGTGGAGCCTTGCAGTACTCTCCAGGCACGTGTGCCCACATCTTCATAGTATGTGCCATGCTACATAATATGATCCTGCAGAAACAGCTGCAGCAGGGACAAAATAGTGAAGGCCCTCATAGCCCACTGCAATTGCCAAGGCCATCACAGGCACAGAGGGATTCAGACCACGAACACCCTGTGCCAGCCCCAGTAGGCAGACGGAGGCGTGCCCAA
The DNA here is from genome assembly GCF_019279795.1 of Protopterus annectens. Classification (NCBI taxonomy): domain Eukaryota; kingdom Metazoa; phylum Chordata; order Ceratodontiformes; family Protopteridae; genus Protopterus; species Protopterus annectens. The sequence goes on from NC_056743.1 coordinate 252,971,703, forward strand.
TATACCTATGCCTTGGCAAAGAGGGAACTTATAGCACATACTCTGACAGTGTAGGCCCCTATGGACTAACACACCTCTCCACCTGCACACACAGTAAAATGGATGGCACACACACACGACCACCTGTAAATTGTAATGTATAGGTGGCCTACTGTGTGAATCCTACATAGGCAGCCCTCAAACATTGTACACACAACAGCTATTGGAACAAGGAATGTCAACACCTGAACAGTACATGCACCTATCAGCATATGTTGGTGCTGTGTGTATAGGTTCCAAAGTACATCGGTAGGTACACGCCTGATTGTCAGAGGCCATACACCAAATGAGGCAAACAGTGTCTGCTGTTGCCACAACATTGAATAACCAACTGTCGCTCAGTGGAGCAGAGGCAATCGTGGGATAACATGTGTGTAAGCACTGTTCTCCACACACTCTGCACGGATTCCTTGCTGCATTAATGAGGGGCTCCACATAATGTAATCATGGATGTCGTGTCAAGGCATGGGGTGTACCCATGACAGGTATCCGTCACCCCAGCATGCCCCACCTATGGTCGTTTGAAGGTGTAGCACATTATCGTGTGTGGCTCACTGTGATATACATACCCAATGCCGGAGCACATCCAGTAAACATCACATGGACATACCATTAATTGGACTCATCCATATGTAAACTAACTGAGTTACCCATGTGATTGCAGTATGGAGTAACAGCCATAGTATACTCCTCATAACACATGTACAAATCCCAGATGCTCAAGTGGTAAATGCAGTGACCATCATGCATGTCCCCGGTCCCACGTCCTGCAAGGGATGTAACGTAATCCCGAAGGCACGAATAATGCATGTCGGATGCAGGTCATCAGATCATGTTTAGCACACGTTAGCCGGAATATGTGTTGCTCAGAGCTGGTAAGCATAGTTTAAATATGACTATACGGATATGCGCGAAACAGGGCTAAGCTTCTCTGAATATCGCGCAGATCACGGTCAATGATGTCCAGAACAGGCAAAACCAGCATTATTCACCCCTGTACTAATAGTGCCTGCTGTGAAGGGTAAAACGGCCACTGCCAGGAGTAGAACACGCAATCATGTATACAATCACCTAACACTATGGTTGCCAAGATGTACCTACAGCAGGTGCGTAATGTGACAGGTTCAAACACAAACGTGCAGAGTCCAGGAAACAGTATACACCGACAAGTACACAACAAAAGGTGTATTCTGCCTGTCACTCTCTCTGTCAGATATATATATATATCAGATATATATATATATATATATATATATATATATATATATATATATATAATACAGATAGAAAGGGTGATAGAGATATATGTTGATAAATACGGATTCACCGATATCTGCAAATATATAGATAGGTCCACGACATGTACACAACTATGGAGGTACAAATAAATAGGATGCCGCCAACTATGGAATGTGACACATACCGACATGCATAACCACGAGGCTGAAAGACCGAAAGAACACAGTACCGGAACACTAGAATCACGAGTAATATTATCACGATATGAAGGGACATTTAGTTACCGCTGCCGGTGTTCATAGGTTCATAGGTTGGTACTAGGCTATCCTATACAGGATACCTCCACACTAGCCCTACAAATTCAATTCTATTTTTATTTTTCCTTCATTGGACCCCTGGACCCCTGTCTAGGAGACTGACATGATCCTGGGTGAATTTCCTTTCTCCAATCAAAAAGGTCAAGGTTCCAAAGAGGTCAGGAAGAAAGCACTCTGCTTGACATGTATGGGCAATCTATTCCAGAGTCTGGGGAGTCTCTGGGTCAGGAACCTATCCCTCCAGCATGTTTTTGTGTGGCCCACATAGGTACTGTGTTCAACTGTTCAACTGTGTTTGTGATTGCCGTAGTCTGTGTATGTGTGTGTTGAGGGTGCCTTGTGCTTGTCCATGTGACTGTAATGTGTGTGTCTGCATCATGTGTCTGTTAGTGCCAACTCAGAGGTAGATCATTACGGTAGATGTGGTTATAGCTAGCCATAGGCATACGGTTACCACCTGTCCCACATTAGGAGGGACAGCCCCTCCCTGCACAGTTGTGTCCTGACATAAAACATTAAAAAGGGCAAATGTCCAAGATTGTAGGACATTATTATGTCCCATATATTATGTAATAGTTGCATTAAATAGTTATGCCTGTATGTAAGAAACGTAAATGTTTCATGCAATATGATAAGTAGCCAAAGTCCTACAACAATAAGTATGTATTGAGGATAAAAGTATGTGCTATCCTATGTACTGACCGTGGGTATGTGTCAGCCTGTAAACACCGATGTTTGTCCCGCAAGTGTCCCACAATGGCCATTTGAAAAGGTGGCAACCCATGCCAAAGAGGTTCAGTTACCAACACAACTGCAATGAGTGCAAATATCTGGGACAGAAATACACAGGACAGCTGTCATTTAGTAACATTCCTTTATATATCGCTGTAATTCTGGAGGTATGGAAGTATCAACCTCACCTGCATACTATATAGAAACCAATTAACAACGGTCCAATGTATATGCCCGTAACAAAAGTCTACTAACTGATAGGTCTTTAATTAGGGAAGGAGCCCACACACATATATGGAATATGTAGAAATGCAAGCCCCACAAACCTGTAGATGCTACATACACCCACCTACATCCCCCACACATGAAACTATAGCAATACAGACTGTAAATTACAGCACAAACATCCAGTCAGTCAATTACATCTGCAGAGGCGTTAACATACCTTGTGAGAGACACATTTTAAAGGCGCCATGTGAAATCGTAGCCGTTGTATAATGGAACAAACAGCGATGTTACAGGTTTTGTTTGCAATAGTCCCTTATCAGACTGTTGGGATGACAGGTACACTCACATGTAGAACCACATACTCTAGCCATCACACACAATCCACGGGGGACATGAATCCAAACTATCCGTGTCTCTACACATAGCAGTTGCATTTACACACAACAAAACACAATACAGGCCATCTCCCCGAAGGTAGGGCAAATGGGCAATGCCCAAGTGGAGAATTCAATTATACCCCATTGTTGCTGCGTAATTGGCGAATGGAGTAGTTGCACAGCTGATGTGCAAGTAATAATTCACTCAGGAACACCAACTGGTGGCAGGAAACCACATGTTACAGGTATCGACGTATATAAGGATGACATGCCAGACATTCAAACCATATGCTCATACCATAGAACTGTTTAAACAGTGTAAGAGAGATAGTTACGAAAGTCCGGAATGATAACAGGGTATGTAGAACACTCACTATGTAAGTGTATGTGTAGCCTGTTTTGTATTAATTATGTTAGTGCATGTATAGCCTGTTTTGTATTAATTAAAAGTGTCCACAATGCATAAAGTGGGAAAAGGTATTATGTAGTGATGTCTTGCTGAGCATAGTAATACTTGTAGAAATTGTGTGTCCTGCAGTGGGCCACAAGGTAAACATTACAGACACCACAAGGGATGCTACATGAGGGCTTTAAACAGAACAATTCCATACCACCCACCGTCAGTGGTAGGGTATGTCCAACAAGTACGTGCCATAGCAGGGGATAGTATATGTTGATATACTGTCACAGTAGGCATGTGTATGGGCATATAATGACAATGACATGTCTAAGGTGGTCCCGCTGTGCAAGTATGCTTTGCATTATGGGATAATATGTAAAATATGTGTAATGTACAGTATTGTAGGTAGATATGTCAGATATTCTACACAGCATAACAGGCATATCATGCATACCAAAGGTATCGTCTATTGGCATGTACAATATACAATAACAGGATACATATGGCTTGTAGTCATGGGACACTATAACAGCATGATAGCTAATCTAAATGGAAGAGCTACTCAATTAACTATGCACAAAGGACATGTAATAGCTTCACAGGTTCATAGTGGGGTACTATGCAATCTGGCAAGTCTATGTGTAAGCCCAACTACAGTGTTTACACCAGCGGCACCTCTCTAGGGTAGTGTCCTGTCTGTGAACAGCAGAGCCATGTGTTACCTGCACCTCTGCACAGTACAGCCACTGCAGTGATCCCTGGTGTACATGCATGTCTCCCATCCACCAAGTGAGGTATCACATGAATAGTGCTACTGAGTGTCCCTGCATGATGTACATAGGAATCATGTTCCAAAGCATGGTGAGTGTCTGGTTTGGGAATGTAACCCTCAAGCACATCCCACTCATCATTGCGTGTGTGCACATATCCATGAGCATGATGCTCACAGTGGCTTTTGCTTATGTCGCTTATGTGGAGTATATCCATGAATATTGTTGTGGACATGGGCCCTGTCTGTTCAGCAGAGGTCACCGCTGAGTATGTAGTATGCAAATGTGTACAGACGTGGTGTCCGTAGTTCTGCCGCATATGTCAACCATCGGAGCTCAATAAATGTCATGGCATGTTAATGTTGTGGTATGTAAAGCCGTAGCTGTTCTGTAAGGTACGCCCTAAACTGGGTGTTGTACCCTTGAATGTGTGTACACGTCTGGAGTTCAGAGGTACAATGGGTGCCTATGTTCCAGCTACAAACCCAGTACAGATAAGTGTGGCCATGTAGAAGGATATCCACGCCACAGTGGCAATATAGTTATCAAAGGAGTGGGTGCGACATACGTGTGTACTATGATCACGTACAATGTGACATGTATGTAGGGGACTACCACCTATGTGATAGTCAGTGGGTGAATGGTGTAATGCAAAGGGGATGTCATGCACCTTGTGTCATGCAGCTTGAGGACATGATATTGATATCAGGTATCCATCACAGTGACACCCTTATGGAGGGAGTCAGTATCAGCTGGTGGATCAATCATGGCCCTTTGTATGCAGTTGTCTGGAAAGCCCCTCTGTGCTAGCCTGTACCTCTGGGAAGCATATACCGAACATGAGGGGCCCTATGACTGAGGACTGTGGTATGCCAAGTGTAACTAAAATACAGTAGGTACTATGGTATGCTACCCTCATTGTGTGTGTCCTGTCCGTGAGCCACTTTGCATAACATCCTGAGACATAGGGGTCAATGTGCAGGTGGATGTGTATGTTGTCAATACCAGAATGGAGAACGGTGCTGAAAGCCAATGAGAGGACAATGTAGGCTGTGTGGACCCCCTTACCGTCATCAACTACCCTGGTAACTGTATCAAAGGACTACACCAGGTGTAGGAGCCATGCTCTGGCCCTAACAAGTCCAACCTGGGTGGCATCAAAGGACCGGAGTCCACCAATGTCTCTGTGAATGACTTCCATGATGATGTGCCCCATAGCCTTGCAGAACAGTCCAGTCAGGCATATAGGGCAATAGTCCCTCTCATGCACTGTGTGGAGTGTGATAACTGTTGCTGTGTGCCATTCAGGGGCCACAATGTCTAATACAAGGCTATTACTGAATATGGTGGCCAAGTGGGGAGACATGTCGTTCAGAGGTTTGTGTAAATCACAGCCTGGGATGTTGGACGGTCACATGGAGTCAGTGTTCCAGGCCTTATAGAGTGCAGGTTAGTACTGTGTAGTTGTGACCGCAGGGACACCGCAATGTTCCTGCAAGGATTGTGGCCCTGTAGAGAGTGAGAGGGTGTAATGTTAGCATTGAACCCATCTGCCAGCATGTTGCCAACATCACTTGGTTCTGTAATGTTCCTGCGTAACTGTTGTATGTCAGAGCAGATGTGGGTATTGCCACTGACTACTGACATACCTCCATAATGGCTTGTGGTACACCCTGGAATGTGTCGCAGTAATGTTTACGTAGCTAGGTTCGGAGTATGTGATGAAGGATCCCGTAGCCCTACTGAGGCTGACCAGTGAGCTACCCCACCCATGGGATTGTACTCCACTTTGCAACAGCCTCCACCTGTTGTTGTAAATTATGTCCATGGAACTGGACCCCCAGAGTGGCGTCCATTATCTGGTGCATACCATCATGGCTCTGTGTGGAATAGCATGATCCATGCAGTTGTGTAAGTGCTAATGAAGTGCACCGGGGTATGTTTCAGCATTTGTATGTGCATTGTCCATCTGCACGGGTGTCATGATGTTAACTACTGCTGTCATAAGACGTCTGTAGTAGGCATTGTAGTACTCTTGTACTGTGTATGTCATGAAGGGTGTGGTGCCGGGATGTGGATAACAAGGGTGATTAGCATATGTTCAGAATCCACCAACGAGGGGATAACCCCAGGTGTGGAACATCAGTCACATGTTGGTAGTGTCCATGTCTAGGATATTGTTGGTCTTGGAGGTGGTATGTATGGGTTTATCCAGCCGAGTGGAGGTTATGAATCCTGGACAGCATTGGCCTAATGTGTCGGTACATGAGTGGCTATCCCAGTTAAGTGTGGGGTAGTGTCAGTCTCACATCAGTAGTACCTGTCTGAACCCTACTATCCAGTACACCAAGAAATGAGGTCTGGTAACCGTGGGGTATGTTGTTGAATCCGTAGCATGTTACAATGTGTATAGCAGTTCTGGCCACAGTTAGTTGCACGTGGAGCACCTCTCATGCATTGTGCTAAGTAACTAGCCAGGATGTGTGTACAACATAGTGGAATATGAGAACACCTCAGCCGTGGGTGTGCCAGTCCAGGTTGCATGACTGAAAGGTGTGGTCTGTGTATAACCTGTCATTGTAGGTGTGCTCTGCAGAGCCTAGAGTCAGGTCCCAGTCACTGCAGAGATATTGAAGTGGTCCATTATAAGGAGTGCCTTGCCTGCGTGTGTCAGAGATGAAGATGTCAAGCATTGCGTCACATGACCCCATGTTTTGCTTGCCTGTTCCCGTTCTGGTGGTGAATGCTATTGGAAGTATAGAAGCAGCAAGAGCCTTACATGTTATCTGTACTCCCAGGGCTGACAGGTGTAGGTCATCTGTGCCAAAGTATCGTGTTTTGTTGACCATGTCAGTCAAAGTGGACAGATACTAGATGCCTGTGGAATGACAGCAGAAGCATAGGCAACTGTTGAAGTGACACAGTCAGTCATTGTACAGTGGTATCAGGTCCGGATGAATGCATAATGCTCCCCAGGGCTTGGCCCATACCTTCAGGGCTACAAGACTGGTGAGCTATTGCATGTCCCTGCACATGTAGTCTGTGAAGTTGCATCTCAGGGCAGTCACACTAACATGGAGAATGACAGTCAAATTGTACCTGGTGAGGTGTGGCATGGGTGCATAGGTTATGTTGCAGAACCAGTTACCCGACAGCAAGATGTAAGCGAGTATCGCCTTGTGTAGCCTGCTGAGTGGGACATCAGTGTGACCGCCTACAGAGTCACCTATGACTGGTGTGTTGTGTATGTTATAACACCCTATTGGCTGTATGTGATGGGCACACATGAGTCTGTGGGCTATAAGTTATTGTTGTTGTGTTTGGTGATGGGGGCTGCCTTTGGTGCCTACACAGAGTATGGAGAGGTACTGCACAAGTTGTACTCATATGTGTGGCCTGTGGTGTGGAGATCTTGTGAGACTATGTGATGAGTGGGGTGTGTTGCAAATGTTACACATCCCCACATGATTGTCAGGTTCAGTCAGGGTTGGTGACAGCATTACCCCCAGCATGGCTGCATATGTGCATCTCCCACAGGCTGTAGTGTCGTATGTTGGGAGGTGAGCATTGACTGTGTACATGAGACAATTGCTCTATTGCCACATGTACGCCATATTCATCATTTAGACAGGCAATAGCACTGGTACGTGACAGTTGGACATGCCTGTATATACAACCATGTCTCACAAGATATGTGAGTTATGTGTGTACAACAGCTGTTGTACTGTAAGCAAGCTGGAAATGTAAGGACAGACAGTGTACTTGTAAGAAATGGTGTGGAATGGGTGCTATATTAATCAGTAGCTCATGAAGTGCTCACAAGTTCTGAACAAGTGCTGAGCATGAAAATACAATACAGATAGGGTGTTGGATAATATCAACCCACAAGTGGTGACGACAGTCATAATTGGTGGCACCACACTATTATCCTGCTGAGTATGGTCTGCACGTCCATGAACCATTATCAATGTAGATGTTAGCAGTACAGATGTAGATGACAGTATGGATGTTTGACTACATGTACCTTCATATGTCACAGGAGTGTTCTACCAGTGGCCTGTTGACAGAATCAACACTACAAAAGGTGCCAGAGTGACATGTGCATATCACACCAGTGCCAGCTACAGTAAAACAGGGTTAATGTGTTGTACTCCCCACTCATTGTAGCCCATACCACACAGACAAATGTGAGGCATCTGTGTATGTAAGGATATGAATGGCCATCACCTATGTGCAATAGCTGTCTCAGTGTTGTGAACAACATACAGAATGGGCTTTGTGGATGACGTGTGTGACATATGTGCACATTCTGACAGATAATATCAGCATTGTCGCCACTAGGTGAATATCCATGTACCCATTAATTACCACCTAGGCTGCGGTCATCATTATGGACACCGTGTAAGGGATGGTACTGTGCAGTTCACCTCCCTGAGTTGGTGACATCTCCAGGCCTCTTAGGTAGTCATACGAGGCACCCATGTCATGACAGGGTGCCATCCATGAGCATGGAGATCATTGGACAGGCATACTCAGCACTCGGGTGACCAATATTGGATCACATATCACCTTTAAGGGGTATTGGCCATGCGTGGATGGACGATACCAGTCTTCACAATCCTCACCTCCACTACGCAGCATTCTGGCTACCTTGCATAAAGACAAGTGCTACACTATGATATTGGACATGCTACATGTACATATCCTGATCTGAAAGACATACGTCATGGACAGCCACCGTCCTACTACTAGGATCGCCACATGCTGGACAGATCCCTGTGCCATACATGTGCAACCCTGTCCATCAAAGCTGCACATGTCATCTCTGTCATACATGGTGTGATGACCGCATGGTAGATGTATTATCAACTGTCTGGATCAGTAATGTGGCACTGATGCACCTCGCGGTGGCAAAATGGCTGTTGGATACAGCTAGGAAACCTTGCCCGTACATGCTATAGTTGATAACCATCCCTGCAAATGACGTCCGACTAACCATTGTCCCATGGCTATCACATGTGCAACACAGGCGATCTGTGGCAGGATGTTGAACAGCTGTACAGTGCTGTGTAGATGTATATGGCAAAACACATGCATGTAAAGGTTTCCATGCATATGTGTGCATTGTCACTGCTCAAGTCCATTAAGGCATTGTATGTGTTGATATGTGACATATACACAGCATCAAGGTCAACAGCATTACCGTGGACACATCCAGGCATGTGCTGATAGATAAGGACACCAGTGCAGGCAAACAGACATGCCCACATCAAGACAGCATTCACATGGAATTTGAACAATGTAATGAGGTGACACACATATATGGTGATGATGTCCAATGCATAACGGGTGTTACATGTGTGTGACACAAACATGTCAGTCATGTCAGTGTCATGATGATTTGCAAAGATATGTGTGCAGATGTACTAGATTTACTAGAAATGTATGTGCAGCAGTATCTCTGTACATCTCTGATACTGTGACCTGTCACCATCATTATGTCTTACAAATAATGCCTCGTTCACACCTGCCAGCGTACAGCTGCCAGGAGGATGATGTCCTCATCCTGTACCTCCATGAGAACTATGAGGTGTTGTTCAGCCATGTGCCACAGCATGCCTAGCAGCATGACAACCTGTGGCAGGATCTTCGCAGGAGGGTGAATGATGTGGGTGGCCATAACCGCACCTACCAGCAGGTGCGCAGACACTGCATGGACTTAATACAATATGCAAAACAGCGTGCCACTGCAATTGCCAGGGAACAAGGTGGAACAGGTGGTGGGCCACCAACCCAGCCCCCACTCACACACACCGAGGAGCTACTGGCCAGTCTGGGGACACCCTCAGAACAGCATCCACAAACACTAGCTGCCATCATGGAGGTGGGTGTCTCTCAACCAATGAGCCTGGGGTTGCCTGGTAAGTCAGTACTGCACATATGACTATTATATCCCATTTAGTTGCATGTGTCACTGTACATTATGTAATGTAACATCATATGCAAGGTATGTTGACACACATGCTGCAGTTACCCTGTATATGCACACATGTGCATACTATATGCTATTGTACAAGCGAATGTGTTAACATGCATGGTGCACCCTGTGGCTGTCATATAGTCATGGATAATGTTCAAACTGCTGTGTCACCCCTATACAGGTACCTCTGGCTTGCCGCACAGACATCAGTCTGTTGCAGGTGAGACTGTCATCAGTATCAGGCATGTTAAAGCATAGATCTATTCACCATGTGGCCAGTTAACACTTGTACACTTGATGTTCGGTCCAGTCATGATATACAGGTCGCATCACCCATCATTTACACTGGCTACCCATGTGCAGTATATACAAATGAAATGATACACTGACATGAAACCACAGTATCTGTCATTGCTACATGTGTGGACAGCTGTGCATACAACGGTGGAGGTGTTGTACAATGTAGGCATATGTACTATACATTGGAACAACACGTGTGGTATGCAAACAGTACCACACAGTGTGCTGGGATATGGGCAGCCCACAGGAGTCACCATTGTGTTATATGCCCCTGCAATGGGTGCACACATTGTGATGTGCCATCTGACATGTCCCAGACACATAGTGTTCTGGCTGCAATATTGTCACACTATCCCATAACACATACCCCACATACCAAACATACAACCTGTTGTCTGCATAGCCCTGTGGATGGTGACATATCTGACATCTATGGGTGTATGTCATATGGGACAACACAGACATGTGAGATAGATGGCCATCACAAACATTTGGCCAACACATGTTCACACATGGCCATGGGGGATGGCCAGGGACATGTAGCCACACAGTAGATGTGATGTGTATACACCCTGTTGCACATTGTCCACACATGGTCCAATTATAGCCTTAGTTGACTGATTATACAGTTGATGTACACTGGACATCCTAAAAGCCTGTGCACAGCTAGTGGAGGTGTCACTTAAGTCTACCATATAAGATGTGTTGAACATCACGACTGTGTCATAGCATGACAGTAGTCACATGTACAGCTTCCACAGACATTGACACCACATCAGGCCACAGATACTGAACATTTCCCTTGCTGCTGTAGGACATCACCATTAGCTGTGCACCTCGTGTGCATGGTACATCAATGTCATGTGGGACATGGTGAATTGACAAGTCTGCCATGTGTGGACATGGTTGCCAGGCAGCTAAGACTCTGTAGTAGTTGGGCAGGGGTGTCATCTGTAGGCCTTCCAGTGACCTGTCACATGACACAGCATGGTTTGGTGTGTATACACCTCAGCATCGTGGGTCACAATCCACCGTTATGTCATGGGTATGCATGCAGTTATGGCTATGCAATGTGTGTATATTATGCACTGTATAGCAATATAGACGCCTCATGATGCCATGCAATGGCACAGTGTCTGTACTTCACACTGTATAGCAATGTAGATGGCTCACACTACCCTTCCATGCTCATGCACATTTGCTAAACATGCATTCTATCTGTAGGGCATACAGACAACACTGCAATGTGATGCCCATTACGAAGCTGCACATGTGTAAGGACACCATTGTGTCAGACATGTATGCATGTTAATGCACATGTCAGCAGATTACATGTCAAGGTCATGTCAGCCATGTGTACTGTTAACCTGTTCTGGTCCACATGGTGTATCATGGGGATGCATGCTTACTACCATGATTGTGTGAACTGCATGGCTACTGATATGACACCTGCTTGCTGTAGTGTGCACCCCAGGGAAGTATGCTAACTAACACTATTAATGTCTGAGCTGCATGCCGTCTGCTGTATCACATGCATGCTGCATGCCGTCTGTCAAATCACATGCATGGTGTGTCTGTGTGTGTCTGTGTGTGTCTATTGTCATTTAGAGTCTTTCTTTGCATTCACAGGTGATGTAGGTGCGTTACCCTCCTGCGGTCCATCTGATGTTAGTGTCCCCACAGATACTAGCAACGATGAACATATGCATGAGGTACAGGCAGGGTTGTCAGGGGCTGAATCTGTGCCAATGGTTGCCATCCCAGCTATGTCCCTCTCTTCTCCACACATAGTTCTGCTGCCAACACATACCGCATCACCAGTGGCCATAGAGGAAGGACAGTCAGCATCTGTTAGTGTGGAACAGGAACGTGTGGTGGCTACAGAAGGTGTGTCTCCACACCATAGTGTCAGTGTAATGACTGCAGATATGCCACACAGGCATGTGGCCGGTGCTGCTCGTAGGAGGACCTCTGGCAGACATGCACCTGCAGGACAGAGTGCAGCAGCTGGTATCACCAGATGCATGTTCCAGACTGTAATGGTGGCACAGGCACATGCTGAACGGCAGAACAGAGAAGGGCAGAGGCTGCAGAGGGCTGCTATCTGTACTCTAAATGACAACATCCAGGCATTAGCAAATGCTCAACAGCAGATTGCTGATGTTCTGGACGGGCGATTGGGTAACATGGTCGGAATCCTTGACCGTGGCATGGCAATCCATGAGCGTGGGCTGTCTGTGCTGGAACATTTGGTAGGAGTGAGGCGTAGGCCATGTGGACATAGGCCAGCTACACCACCTAGTGCAGGTCAACATGAGCATGCCACCTCACATGCCCGCTCCCATAGTGCCGGTAGCAATAGCAGTGCAGCTGGTGCTGCGCTGTCCACACCAGGACACAGCAGGCCACATGGACGTGACCCTGGATGTTCCCAGCGGGGACACGGTTCCAGTGGACATGTGTCGTCGGACAGTAGCCAATCTGTACCTCCGCCTGGTAGTGCCCGTGCAACCCCTGGCAGGCACAGGTGACGTGGCCATGGCCGGACACAGTGAGCTGTACATCCTGATCTGTACAATCTGGAGCTGTCAATAATACCCCTGTGTAGGCCTCACAAAAGGCAGAACTGTGTGCACACATACACGCACACAGCAAACATATATACTGAACAGACATGTCCAATCAGATCACTGGCCCTTACCCACACACATGATGTCAACCACAGGTGCAGCCTATGCCCCTGGTAAACATTATCACCCTGTGCATATGATGAAGCCTATGCCGCATCCCTGTCATCCACACCATCAGTGCAGAGACATGCTCAAATGGTCTGATGCACAAGGTGAACAGAATACTGAGAGAAGTGTATATTACATTAGTTGTGTAAGAATAGTTAGAGAAGTGTATATTACATTAGTTGTGTACTGTTGACACACACTAGACATACCATGTAGTACAGGTTTAGCATGCATTGTTATATGTTCACAGTATGTGTCTCGGTAACAACAGTAACAGCATGTTGATAATGATGCCCTGGTTCCCTCCTTATGGTCTACTTGCATGTGCCTACAGGTAGCAGTGTTTGCAGTCTCCCATGTGTAACTGTGGAGTACTCACAGGCACGTATGGCAATATCAGCATGCTATACATAGCCTCAACCTGACTGTTGGAAAGGCTAACATACCACAGATGTCCACACATATACTGATCCAGAAGCATGTGGGCTGTTTAATAGGTTATAGTGGCTAGAGACCTGACATCCATACCAGGTCACATCACAGGTATGTTGACATGGTGCAGGGGTTGTACACAGCGGTCCGGCCGATGACAAAGTTAGAGGCCACTTGATAGCATGAGGCCTCACTGTGTAGCACTAATATCCTGTCACATTACAGGAACATGCCCACACTCACGGGGTCAACAACACTATAACGCACACTCCATAGTATTGAGTTGAGGACCCCTGCCTATGTGGTAATCACCCTCACAGTACTGTGCACCCACACGATGTGACACAGAGAAAGAACATGTACAGGTAGCCAGTATGGCTGAGACTGATGGCATCAACAGGGTACTAGACTGCATCACGATGAGGGGTTAGGGATCCTGTGTTTTCTGTATGGTAGCATACACCCTCACTCCATGCACCAGACAGCCATACATACATACACCCACACACACACCCACACACACACACACACACACACACACACACACACACTGTGGAGACCACAAATGTCATTCACATACTGATATGTGTGTGATACACACACCACCCCTGCCTACGTCATGCTTTCCACACTGCAGTATGTACAGATCTCTACAACAGTGTACAGGGGTGTGTAACAATTGGGATGTATTCCCCACCATATGTGGCATATATGGTCACACAAGCAAACACACATGGCAGTACTGTGAATGATACGCCTTCTATATGATTGTATTGGCCACATTATGTGTACCAACGCTACCTCCGGCAATTGTGCTGCTATATGCACACGGGAGGATGTAAGTGTTACAGGTGTCAAGTGACTTACAGTCAGTAACACCTGACCGCTGTGTAGTTTTTATGTCTTCACCGTCAAGTAACAGCGTACGGTTTGCACATGTAATGGTAGGATGGCGTGTGACACACCTGTAAGCCGTCCCCAGAAAACATCCATCTGCACAGGTGGATCACCACTTTATGTACACACATCCATCCATACCTGATGTGCATCCTACCATACTGTCAGTATTTCACCATATACAGGTGTCAATGACGGGGCTGCATTGCAACTGCATGTTGTAGTTAGGCACAGATGAGTTACATACATCAGCTACTGCACATGCATGGTAGCTGCATGCACACTACAAATTGTACATGTGTGTTGGTCCTACATGCCTGTCATGTAGCCATGTTTGTATGCATTGCAATTGGTGGATATGTGTGATGACATATATAACACATGGACTGTTGTATGATATGATGGCTGTCATGGGTAACTAGTACAGAGGGAATGTGTCCTCGGTCAACATTGCTACCTCATGTACTGTTAGCATTCAACAGCCATGGACCCACCTTCCATTTGCGTGCATGTGATTGCTGTAGCCATTTGTCTGCATGGAGGACAGCAAAATCTATGCTATGTACATATGTGTTGTGTGTGTGGTCCATGCACATATCCACTGCGATTACATGTATGTCATATCCAAACATGTGTGTTCTTTGGTGTACAGTGACAGTCATCTGTCACAGCTGTGTAAGACCCAGGGCCCCTGTTATGTGTAGAGCCGACCTGGTTATGTACAGTGGTATCATTGCAATGCATTACACATGATGGAACCCTGTTGGTACATGTGTAGTCTGCACAGTTGCTGTAGACCTATGTACAGTCCACTGGTCATGTGTCACACGGTGTTGTGGTAATGTATGGCTGTGTATTGCTGGTCCAATGACATGGTGATGTCTGAGGGCTACATAGTAGACTGCAGTGTGTACCTCTGTGATCTGCACCTGAGACATCTGTGAAGGCTCCTGAGTGTGTACTGGTCAGTAGATGTGAGTGGCCTTTATGCACGTGGGGACAGTAACACCATACTGTGCCCTTCCGTGTTTAGAATCCGTGTGCATGCAAGATGACCCTTTGCAACTGCTAAGTGTGTGAACATGCCCAGTACACTGTTGTGTACATGGACACACAGTACATTCCACACTGCGCCCTTCTGTGTTTAGAGTCCGTGTGCATGCATGACGGCCCTTTGCAACTGCTATGTGTGTGAGCATGCCCAGTATGCCATTGTGTAGATGGACACACAGTACATTCCAAACTGTGCCCTTCTGTGTTTAGAATCCATGTGCATGCAAGACAGCTCTTTGCAACTGCTAAGTGTGTGAGCATGCCCAGTACGCCATTGTGTAGATGGGCACACAGTACATTCCAAACGGATGTGTGATACTAAGTGTGTGGGCATGCCCAGTGACACCTTGTGTCTGTGATGTGCCTCTGTGTATGGGCATGGCCATTGACATCCTGTATAGCGATGGTGGTCATCCAGGCAACAGATGTCCATTTTCCACATCACGATAGATGCCTACATTGAACACACTGGTAGACTGTCTTGAAGGGTGTACTGTCTGTGGCGCGTCCCGTATCTATGTAGTGTTGTTGTAGTGCTCTGTAGATAGGCAGTTGCCTCGATCACATCACTGCCGTGTGTTTGTCTATGTCTACCTTGGGACAGTAATATGCTTTTAGACTGCTCACTCTCTATACATTCCCTATCGGCGTCCTTGCCTTTGCAGATGATGTCATCCACCTAGAAGTATGCCTCTGGGAGTGCTGTGTTCAGTAATCTCAGTAGCGCGTTCTGTAACTGCGTAATGCTGTAGTGTGATAAGGTAGTTAGGTGTATGTTCGACTCCCAGCCCTGCCAAGTGTGTGCCTGTGTGTGTGTGTGTGTGTGTGTGTGTGTGTGTGTGTGTGTGTGTGTGTGTGTGTGTGTGTGTGTGTGTGTGTGTGTGTGTGTGTTTCCAGCTGCCTGGGGACAGAGTAATGCTTTTAGATGGCTCACACCACATACATTCCCTATCGGCGTCTTTGCCTTTGCAGATGATGTCATCCACCTAGAAGTATGCCTCTGGGAGTGCTGTGTTCAGTAATCTCGGTAGTGCATTCTGTAACTGTGTAATGCTGTAGTGTGATAAGTTAGTTAGGTGTATGTTTGACTCCCAGCCCTGCCAAGTGTGTGCCTCTGTGTGTGTGTGTGTGTGTGTGTGTGTGTGTGTGTGTGTGTGTGTGTGTGTGTGTGTGTGTGTGTGTGTGTGTTTCCAGCTGCCTGGGGACAGAGTAATGCTTTTAGATGGCTCACACCACATACATTCCCTATCGGCATCTTTGCCTTTGCGGATTATGTCATCCATCTAGAAGTATGCCTTGTGGGAGTGCGGTGATGCTGGAACTCGGTAGCGCATTCTGTTACTGCATAATGCTGTAGTGTGGTAGACTAGACAGGTAGATCCTCGATTCCAGGGCATGGCAGGTGTGTGTTTGGCAGTTATACCATATGTGTTGGTATCTGTGGGTGGCTAGCTGCAGGATGTGTTCAGTTTGTTTTGTTGCTGACCTATATAGTGTCCACAGCCCGCATATTCTGCCAAGACACTGGGTTGTCAACACATACATTCACCAATAGGTCTGGTGAGTAACCATCAGCAGCTCTACTCTTACCCCTGCTACGGTCTGACCCATGTGACGCAACATAACACATGTGCCTTGATATTAACAACACTACATGATGCAGGTGGCACATGTAGTTTCCTTTCCATTCCTGTCTAATGCATTGCTGTCATGTGGTTCGCTGTTGTGATATAAATGCCATATCTACATATGTGTGTACATGTATATGTGTGTATGTATATATATATATATGTCCATGTATATATGTATACAAATAATATATGTGATATATGTAGATGTAGAGGTGGACATAGATGTGAACATATGTCTGGGGACATCAGCACTAATGAGTATATATATGTCCATGTATATATGTATACAAATAATATATGTGATATATGTAGATGTAGAGGTGGACATAGATGTGAACATATGTCTGGGAACATCAGCACTAATGAGTATTTGTGCCGGATGATCTGTACGTTATAACCTGGGATCGATGTATATTTGCCATGGCGTGATGTTAATGCACATCATCTGTGGTGTGCAGGGCCACGGGTTGTAGTCATGTAGACACCGGTTATTTTGTTGCTGGGAAGACCATGGGACATCGAATATGGTGATGGTAAGGCACCTGTTGCCAGTTGTGTGTGGATCTGAGTGACACTGAGCAGTGGCTAATATGTTGGAGGTTCGGTATGGGTCATATAACTATTCATTAGAAGACTATACTATGCAGATGAGGTTGACCATGGTGTATCACATTTATCACCAGGGTGTGCTGCTGGTCCCTGGAGTGTATGTGTGTAGTCAGCCAAGTGCAGGTCTCGAATATAGTTGACAGCATGGGAGGGAGGTCAGGCATACTGTACGTACATTGCAGAACTGTGCCTCGGGAGTGCTCCTGCCTTAGCACACCTACGCTAGGGGTGTGTCTATGCCTGCCTGGTGACGTTGGGAGGGATGACAGCAGTGGTGGGGTAGGCAGGGTGTACAGGCTGCACAAACAGGTGTTGATCAGCACAATCAGCTGATGACATAGCCAGCCCGCACATGAAAAGTACATTAATGCGAGCAAGCAGCATACACACAGGTTTCGTCCACATTCTACACCACCGATGTATACCTGCAGGGACATTTCACAACACAGTCCAACCAAATGACACGGGCTGCAGCAGGCAACATATACCAACATGTGCAGGAGGCTGGGGCAGTGAGGATGTGTATGCTGCCGAACAACCCTTACTGGGGTGACATAAGACTTTATAGACTGAGGGTGACTTACCAGGGTCTACATTGGCTGGGGATGTTGGAGCACTATGGGGTGGACATAGACCTCCTACAGCAGCTTGTTGACCTGTGCCTAACACATCAAACAGGCCAAGGGAAATGCATCACAGTGGATACCATTGGATGTGTTGGCCTAGGTGTACTAGCCACAGGTACCTCACACAGCACAACTGGGGATATCATGGGTATCTCACAGGCATCTGCATCCAGAGTATTGCACCAGTTCATAGATGCCATGTCAACACATGCTAGTGAGCACATACAGGTCCTCCACACACGTGATTAGTGGACCAGCAATATGCATCTGTTCAACCACATGGATGAGTACCCTGGGGTACTGGGTGCTATAGCCTGCACATGTAGCACCACCCAGGGAGCAAGGTAGGGCCTACAGTCAGTGCAGGGGCATACCCACCAACAGCTAGGCCATATGCGATGGCCAGGGCATGAGATTGAATGTGTGTGCTGTCTGCTCTGGAAGCTATGATGTGTCCAATATATGGCATCTGACACAGCTGTAGCACACCAATGCCTATATGGACATCCCCTACAGTCTCCTAGTGGGGGATGCTAGGTAAAGACTGGTGTAGTGGCTTATAACACCCATCAGCAATGCACACACACCTGAACACTCACACCATACTGAGGCGGATGCACAGGCAAGACATATACATGTGCATGTGTTTGGGATGCTCGGTTCACAGTTCTGGTATCCGGACACATCTGTTGGGGCTCTGCAGTATTCACAAGCTACATGCATACAGGTTGCTATGGTATTTGCTATGCTACACAATGTTATCCTGCAGTAACAGTTGCAGCAGGAACAGTATGGGGCAGGGCCACACAGCCCAACACCACTGCCAAGGCCTGTACAGGCACCGTGTGACTTGGTGAAGGAACTACCTGAGTAGGGCACAGTCAGCAAAAGCCCATGCACAGTATGAACTGCCCTTGGCAAAGAGGCAACACAAGGCATATGCACCGACACAGTACGTACCCAAGGATTTCCCCTCTCTGACACGCACACAGTACAATGGATGCCAAACATGACAGTACCTGTGCTCGGCCATGTATGGGAGGTGCACTGTGTGCATCCAACATAGGCAGCACTCCAGCACCATCCTCAAGTCCGTAACACAACCAGGGTATGTCTATTGACCTAACAAGTGGCAGTTGTATTAGAATGTGTACTTACCCATTGCTATGGTATGTATGTGAGCATACAAGTGACTGTGGTGGCCAAATGTTAGGGCAGCAGACAGTACACATCCATAGTGTCACCATGACCTTGGTAGCACATACCGGGTTCACAATGATAGTCTGTAGTACACAGGGTGTCCTAACCCACTGCAGGTTATGGGCTGACCATCATGTGTGTCCGTACAGCCCACACACGTTCCATGCAGCTGGACAGATGTGGACCAATACAGACAAATGATATACGATGGCCTATGGACATGCCCAATGACTGACCCCAACCCCCTATGACACACACACAGATGACAGCAGGCCAGGCTGTTTGATGTAGGTTGTGTAATAGGATGTCCAACACCACTGTGCTGGTAATTAATGCTGGGAACTGACATACCCTGGTATCCCTCCAACCAGCAATTTAGGTAGGTCCACACACTGACATGGAGTACCCGGCAGACCAGTACAGTAGCTGCAGATGTGTACAACTGTTGGCTGTGCCCCCATCACACCTACACATGTGAGAGTCATGTGCACCACCCACGGTGCTGTGTAGGACTGTGGTTGTGGTTGCATGTCCCCCCACGCTATACAGACATGTAGCAACTGTCAATGCCACATGACCATTAGCTACCCTGCAGACACAGCATGTCACCTGTCTGTGTAGAATAGAGGGGTCAGCAACACAGTACTATCTGGACATGTGACACATGCAATACAGTTGACCATACTTTGCATGTTCACACACATGACGGTATTGTCAGTCTACAACATGCATAACAGTCATACTGGGCATGCTCACACACTGAAACACAGGATGGCCAGGCATGTACATACCAGTTGTCCGGACATATCTGCCAGTACATTGCTATACTGTTGGATGTCTGCGCTGTATGGTGTTTGCGGTCTATTGTCTGTACATATGCCATGGTCTATTGTTAATTCACATGAGCTATGTGCGCAGGGTACTTCTACCATCACATGTATAGGGCGGTTCTTTGTTTGCGGACAGGCCGACGCCTTTGGATACAAACCGGGTAAGGCACAGACCAGCAGGTGGGAGCTGTTGTGCATGGGTTTGCACAGTGTTAAGCACTGCTGACCTCTGATCACAGCACCTTATATACGTTTAGACTCCACATTTCTTTGACAGGGCACTACTGGCATACTGGTAGACAAACACACTTAAAGCCGCTTGCTCTCCGACATTTCCGCTTACATTTGGCACTCACGCTGGGTGTGTGCGATCCCTTGTGATGCGCATTACATTGGACTACATGACTACAGTATCGGGTATGTGTAACCATTTTGCGATAGCAGCCGTTCGACTGTATGGACTCGGCGGCCTGTCCAGTGACGTAATCATATTAGATGTGTGTTCCTCATACGATCTGCTCCCATCTGCCTGATACATGGGAACCGATACTCTGCAATGCTGACATGTGAGTTGAATTTGTTAACGCAGCTGTCTGCCAAGTCATGCTACCGCATACCTACTGCACGTTGACCACCTTTCAGATTGCATGACAGGAGACTGTAGGAGTGACACCTTTCCCACTTTGTGTGGGACAGTTCCTCATCACATATCATATGTGACAATACCAGAACTCTCCACCAATCAGGGACACATTTCTGCAGAATCAGGGGCAGGTCATGAAAAACAGGGACACTTTTATAAAAGTAGTGCTATTAACTTGACACATTGACAGAATCAGAGCATATGACTTAATACACATATTCTGAAGTAACAGTTGTTTATAACTCTTACTTATTGTCATTAGTAGGTACGTGTAATTCACCACCTTTTCTTCAACAGCCACTACTTTTAGGAGGGATTAAGAAGGACACAGTTAGACTTTCATTCAAACTCAGGGATGTACCTGACATTCAGGGACAGTTGAGTGATATGGACAATACTCTAGCCATTGCAACTGTCCTGATTAGGGGACTTTCTCATGTTGTAGGTGGCTGTACTGGTTGCTTGCTACAGGTCTTGTATACCTGACACATCGATATGTCATATGTAGTAGCATAAGCAACTATACTGCTGCTAGACTACGCTTTGATTTGTTCCGATATGTATATTTCTGCGCTATGCATGGCTGTAAGTATGTTCTGCCCTGGTACATCTGACAGTTCTACAGAGCAGGTTCCACTTTGGCCGTTCAGACTGGTGGTGGCCCTATAGACCCTATATGTAGAGCTATCACATGTGTCAAGGCAACACATACCCACAGCATACCTCTCAACTGTCCCTGATTTTCAGGGCCGTCCCTGATTTTGACTCAAATTTTAACTCTGTCCCTCTTAATCCCTCCTAAAACTAGTGACGTTTGGAGGAAAGGTGGTGAATTACATTTCATGAATAATGACGATAATTAAGAGTTACAAAGTTCTTTTACTTCAGAAAATGTGTATTCATTCATATGCTCTGATTCTGTCAATGTTTCCAGTTAATAGCTCTAATATTTTAAATGTGTCCCTGATTGTCGTTGTGTTTTCTTGACTTGTCAGAGATTCTGTTGAAATTTGTCCCCAATTGGTTGAGAGGTCTGAACCACAGCCAGTAGTACATGGACAACCTCCACGGTTTGCATACGTTAAGGTTATTCATGTAGCATTATAATTGATAATACTGTTTCCTATTACATGTAGTTGTTACTGATACAACAAATTGGTATCTGACACCACTACACACACTATATAGCCTCCATTTCCGAACTCAGGCCATGTGCCATAACTGTCATTTTGCAAGACACAACTGCCCAGACGGGTGTGTCCCTCGCAGGCGTATGGGTGTTTAACCTCTTCTATTATGCTATCATCTACCTGAGGTGGTCAGCAACTTATGCACTTTCCGTCAGTAGCAGAACTCACATACCAATGGGTGTGAATGAACACTGTATCAGGAACAATGCATAACACCCTGTGGGACACATTTAGATGACTGGTTCTATTAACCAGACACATTCACAGTCACAGAACATATGTATTCATTCACGTTTGTCGAGGTACCCGCTTATGACTCATACATATTGTCATCTGTCATTACCTGTATTCCGCCACCTGTTCACCTAATATCAGTAGTTCTGGCAGTGTTTAGTTGGACTTTGTTACATTCTGATTCATAACTATGGATGTCCATGCTAATCAGGTACACGGCACTGATTTGGTCTCTATGTATTACCCGATGGTTTACAAACTATCCGGTAGATGTTCTCTTCAGGTTTGGGAGGTGTAGGCGTATGCTATGCCCACATAGGAATATTAATGACTTCCACTGGGCGGGCCTACTACATCTCTGCCAACCAGCACCTGCACACTTAAGCCCATTAATGTATACCCATGGTCCACCTACCTGGCACCCCTCTACAGCAGTCATGACAAATACTTACTGCGAGCACAGCTGGGGTATGAGCACACCCCTACACATTGCCCACTCTCCCCATCTCGGGACACATGTCATACGTTTTGTCAACCCATGTATTATCACACTTGCACAACCTACTGTTACATGTACACCTACATCCTGCTCGTATTAGTGTCAGCAGATTATTTCATACCCTGAATTTTTGGGGTCCCGCAAGGGACACTGTTATCCATATTTAAAGTGGAGACCTTGCAGAACTCTCCCACTGGTCCTTTCCTACTGGTGTTTTGGACAGCGGCAGTGTATTGATCTGTATTGCCTGTCTGTATGTCTGTCCGGCCTAGCTGGGCGATGTGGCGGGTACAACATTTCTTTATTGGACCTCCCAGTCACAAATGCCTGGGCTGTAAATATGTTACCCCTAATTGCTGTGAAGTAACCTATTTATGTGAATGTGTATATCTACACTGACATATAGTTTGTTTTGTGTGTATATGTATATATCACTACCTGTTGTTTGTGTATATATATCCGTAGTATATCCTTGTGTGTGTGTGTGTGTGTGTGTGTGTGTATATATATATATATATATATATATATATATATATATCCGTATGGATATGTATGTGTATGTAAATTAATATAGCTATGTGTATATATTTACGTTTTTATCTATATATACATCTGTGTGTCGGTTAACCTATACATTTCCCTGACATGGACACTTACACATATGTATTGGTTTTATCCCTGCTTCAACAGCATACTATTGCCTTAGTCATTCTGACACCGACACTTCACTCCGGTGAACTTGTGCTCAGTATATTGCACGTTATGCAGCGGACAGATGTCGCAAGTTTTTCATGTATGGGGTGCCGCTGCTAACTGGGTTGTGATAGTGTCATTCAACCTATTCCTCGTATGCGTAGCCTATTTTGCCTGCTACTGTGTTTGATTCTGTAAACATTCATATTATTACTGTTGATAGGATGTGTGTTTGTGTTACTGTGACTGTACGTCGACAAATTGTTGTCTTCATGTAGTTGTGTCTTTCTGTTTTTCCCGGTTTGGGGTTGTAACAGCAGAACTCCGTTCTGCTCATGGGTGGCGTATAGGTTTTATGTGCTGGGCTGCCAGATGTGACGCACAACGTCCGACAAAGATACACCCATTCACGCATGTCTCCACGCAAACGACGCTCTATCTGGGAATCGCACCTACGTACTAGCTGACCTCCACGGGCCACTCCATTGCACCCGGCGCAACATACCCTATCACTCCTGTGTCCATACTCGCATATCCATAGTTTCTCCTGCACACCCGTGTTTAGTTTCCCCACATAACAGCCATTATACACTTGATATCGCAGCCATGACACACCTTTACACATTGCCCTCTCATGAGCGTTGGGGCCCTACACACATTTTGTACCACTATGGTGTATTCACAGGCTCACCATCCATTCATATTTGCACATATGTGCTTTTCCTGGTGTTATGGATTATGAACGATTTGCAGGTTACAAGTGTAGGTGGTCGCAACATGTCCTACATTCCATCTGTTTACAATGTTGACGTAGCACTTCAACGATGTTATGGCCACTGGTATAGCTCTGCCTCTGGTGTGGAGAGTGGTGCTCTACTCACACTTGTGCAGCTTTATGTGACATACGCTGCGAGCACTTCATAATTCCTAACTTGCTCTGGATTCCCTTCACAACCCTTAGGTTTGCTTTCATCTTTCAGCATTCCTAACATATATATATATATATATATATATATATACATATATATATATATATATATATATATATATATATATATATATATATATATATGTGTGTGTGTGTATATATATGTATATTTATATATATGTGTATATATAGATAAATATGTACATATATAATTGCATATTTCTGTTATGTCTGTGGATATTTATCTATACGCACATCTATCTAACTATATATATATGAAAGTTACAGCTGTAGAAGACAACATACATTTGCTATGCTAATAGCTCTTGCATCTACTTATTCTGAGTTACATATGTTTACAGGCACGTCTTTAGGATTACATGTACCTTCTTCCTTATGACAGTACCACATTGATGGAATCCGGTTAACGGACCCATGCGAACACGGTCACCTTTACATGTATAAATGTTGGCTTTACAGCACAGAGGCATTCATTACACAATTAATATGTGCTATAGTCGTACTTGAACCGGGAATGCCTTCACGTTGGGTGGATGCTGTAACCACTACACTATTGGTGTTCTGGCTCATTTATATGTATACCCATGGTTCATAGCTACTCTGACATATGCCTCACCACTTCCCTTACACAGCAGGCATCCATTCTCCTGCTGGGAAAACGGCAATACTACAATTAGAACATTCCCTGTTTCCTACTGCTCTGGACCCGTGCTGTAAGTCTACTCACTCCAAGGATATTCAAAACTCCTACGCTTATAGTCCTCGCACATACGCATGTTTGATTGTCAGGGTGTTCATGTGCTGGTCCGGGTTTAGGCTCGGTCGACTGGTGACTAGCACTGCCCTGGCACTGTTCAAAGATCAGACATAGCACATGGACAGAGTTAGTCCAGATTTAACATTCTACCTGTGTTTACAGATGCAGGTGTTTGAGCACCTCTGACCACATTATTGGATCGGTGCTACATAATTTAGGGCACGGAGTGGTTCCACTACATAATGCAGGTTGGGGGGGTGGTTTCCTTTCCCATTTGACTATTTCATTCATTTATACATGCAATGAATATTATTCTGGACATCTGTTATGAATTCACTACAGGTATGCAATAGTCCTGTCAACAGGTGGGACAGTTGGTTGGTGTACTTCTGTGTACGGACCTCTCTGATACTCGGGGACTCGTGTCTACAGTGACAGAGACAAGGCTATGACAACTCTGGGACAATCATGGACGCTTCTACCATATTAGTACTATTAACTTGGAACGTGTTGACAGATTAGTAATACTTCTAACTTTCTGCAGTTAAATGCGTCTATTACTCTTCATTGTTGTAAGTAGTCATTCTCATTCAACACCTTTCCCCCAAAGTTCACTGGCTTTGTGAGTTTTTAAGGGTCTGGCCAGTTATTGTGTGAATGCTCTGACCATTGGTATCGTTGACATTGTCATATGTACAGGTTGTGCTGTTTTCTGATGACTAGGGTTGGCACCTTTTCAAATGGCCAAGACGGGACATTTTCGGAACACACATCAGATTTTACAAGCCGACACATACCCACGGTCAGTACAACGGATAGAGCTTTACTTATTTGCTTACATAAAAGCCTATTATTGTAGCGGTTTAGTTGCTTATTCTGTTTCTTGTAACATTTAGGTATTGTAGATACTTAGTAAGAAAAAAAAAAAAAAAAAAAACACTGGAACCACCACGAAATAAAGCAGCAACTGATTTAATTAATAAAAGAAACGAGCGCTTTCACGCACATCAAACGTGCGCTTCATCAGGTTACAAACAACATAACTTCTCTCCATCCTTATATACACTATAAATCACATAATAATAAAACAATTAAACAATAAAAATTAAACAATTAGGCATAACCTATTAAATAAATAGGAAGTCTTGACCAAATTAGGCAATGTTAAAACACTGACACCTAGGTGTCTGTTACTATAAAACACCACAATTCAATATGTTAAGTGCAAATCTGCAAGACATAGAGACTTAGTAAGAATGTACTACCATATCTCCACTTTGTTGTATTAGGAGACATATCCTAATCATAACGAGTCAGTATTAGATATATACAGTCATTCTATCACTATGATAGATCACAAAGAAAATTCCAATATGAAAAGTGCATAAAAATGCAAATAGTCCTGTATTAAAAATATATGTATCAAACCCATCCTAAATAAAACAAAAAGGAAAGAAGGGAAAGGTATGGAGGTGTGGGGAAAAAGGGGGGTATTGTAGATACTGCAATAATTATTTTCTGCTACTATTACATAACATATGGGACATAATTATGTCCTACAATCCCAGGACATTTGCCATTTGAAATGTCTTTTGTCAGGACACAACTGTCCAACGATGGACTGTCCCTCACAAAGCGGGACAGATGATAACCCTACTGCAGACACCAGATTGTTTGGGCCAACACATAGCCACGGTCAGTGCAGGTTTAGAACATTCATTTGTTTCCCAGCTGTGAGCCTTATACCTTTGGAACTTTTGTTGTTTGCCTGTTTCTTGTACAAATTACGTTTATTCTATCCTGACATGACTGCTTTAGGCAACTGTTACATGCAGTATGGTGCATAGTTATTTCTTACGGTCACAAGACATATGGCATTGTACCATTGTTGGTCAGGTCACACCTACACACACATTAATTGTCCCTCACACAGTGGATCAGGGGTATCCTGTTTATGTCAGTGCCTTCATCACCCTTATACCATGTGCCACTATACGAATGTGTGCATTATATTCTCTCACTTATTCGTGTTGGGACACGTGCGTCACGGGCAGGTGTTTGATCCTGGGTAGTAGGTTATGCATGACCATTTAGGGCTGGACAGTGTCGTGCACCACTAATGCACATTCCAACTTGTGTCCAGATATCTACAGGACTGGACTTCGTGTCTTCCATTCTAATGTTTACACAGGTTACTTATCCCATGAGGGATATCCCAAAAATTGAACAAGACCAAAACAAGACGAATACCGATCATTCTTCTGGCATTATGAAAATGTGCTGGGGGTTTTACATGCAAGGGATACATAGTGTGCAATCCTGCAACTGCCTAGGGTGACACTACCTACTACATATGCGTAGTGGTCACTATGTGTAGATGTGGCTGCACCAAATCAGTAGGCCAAGTATGGCTGGATTTGGTGGACGTTCAGGTAAGGGAGCAGGTTGTGTGATGTGGAGGGGATGCTGGGTAGTCCATTATGCATCCAGGTGTGTTGCATTTGTTATGGCCAGTTCCATCAGGACCAATCTGTGGGTATGTGCCGGTGACATGTCTATATATTTGTATCGCACATTTCAATATTGATATGTTTGTGGGATTGTGTTCTACAGTATGGCCTGTCTGGTTGTATTGCAGCTATTTATACATGTTTTTGTGTATCTTTCAGCTTCACCCACTGCTCCCTCATACACCTGCGGTTCACCTATTCTGCATACGACACAGTATCGCCTTGGAGGATTGTACCATTACCCATCCCCCCCACACACACATATTCCTCACACCCCATACATCACGGCTTTGCTTGTTGGCCCATGACACGGCCAGAGTAACACATTGAATACCCTACATATGACAGGTACCTGTATGGTTGTGTGGACTACCCTGCCATGTTTGCTTTCCTCATGCTATACCTCACGCACATAGGTACACGCCCATACTTAACTTTCATTACATGGTTGGTATACCTGGGTACTACCCGTTCAACTGTGACACATCCTGAAAAGTTCGGCTTGTACCGCTGATTTGCGGATTTTGGCAGACTGTTCTAATCATTGGTAGGATGCCACCTTTTCCTATGTCCAGGATGGGATATATTCTGTACACATATCCGACTGTACTGGACAGCACGTATCCACAGTCGACGGTACTGGAAATACTGTTCCTTTCAGCCTACATGTTTCCTTATTGTTGTAGCTGTTTATATGCTCCTTCTGTTTCGTTTACATGCTTATTCTATTTCCTGTCACATTTGGTATGTGAAATATGGACATACCTTTTGTATGTGACTATTACATGCCTTGTGGGATATGATTCGGACATACGGTCACTAGATATGTACATTTATTGTGTATTTTGTTATGGACACATCTGCCCAGCTGTGTACCCTCCCTCACATTATGGGTCAGCTGGTGACCCTAACCATTGGGCTGGACGTACCTACTGGCAGCTCGCTAACATATGATGCATTTCACTTCCACTTGGTATAGCTATCTACACTGCGTTGGACTACGGGCACATGGTTTTCCATGTCATTTGTTCGCAGGATAGGGACCTGTTATTCCCTACCGTGCATTTGTGTTTGCTTCTTCATTTTGTGTTTGCAGGAACTTTCTTGCATGCTTTGCATACATTTCAGTATCCACGGACAGTGACAGATGTGATTACTATCTTGCAACTTGTTATATACAAGCATTTTAGGTTGCATGTCGACAGCTGGCATTTCCACGCCTCCGAGCGGCACTTCGACACGTCCTATGCACTCACGCTCCTTTCCTGTGCACGTGGCTGTGGCGTCAGCGCGCCTTCATTAATATGCATTTGGCGCTACTGCGCCATCTTCATGCCGCACTGTTGGCGCAAGCCTACCGCCAAGCTTCATGAATCCCAGGGTTTTTTTTTTCATCAAGACATATTACAGCTGTCTCATTTCTTTAAGTTGTAACCCCTCTAGATGTTATATGGCAAGTTATTATATAACCTATAATTGCAGTCAACAAGAGGTTCTAGAATTTTTCTGATGTACAGCAAACTCGATGGCAGTATATTTGGAAGAAGGGGTGGGGGGTGTCACTACAATGAGGGTGCTGCATACACTTTTTGAAATCTCTTTTGTCAAAATTTTATTCTGTTGCAGATTGTGTCCTAGAAATTTTCATATGAATCTTTGGTGGTTTCTCAGTATAATTAAGAAAAATGCCTTAGAACTATATTTCTGGGTATAGCTTGAGCCGAGTTCTGCATGACAGTAAATAATTTTGCTTATTTGCAGTGAAATAATGAATCAATGAGAATGTGTTTAAAATACACATTTTAGCTACATAAATACTGTTTAAAAAGTTAACCTTTTTTTTGTACATCAGTAAATCAAGTTTAAGGTAGTCATGATATGAAATGCTACATTCTAGAATGAAAATTAGCTAAACAAAACAGTTTATGAAGGAATGTTACATTGTTTGAATCATACTTTATTTATGTGTTTGTTGTCTGAGAGTCAGTGAAGTGAATTCCTAAAGCTTAATCCTTTATCAACCATGATCTGGGAACAAGGCAATAAGGCAAAGCAAGTGACATTAGAATATCATAGTAAACAAGCAACATTAAAAGAAAATGCAATCAACAAAGTACATAATTGGTTTAATTTCACACTTTTAGCATCTCAGTGAAGGTATTCCTTACCATGCTGAGGAGCAGTGCTTAGATCCATAATTCACTGAATGTGTATGAGACTAATGTTTATAATTATGATACACACAAAGCATTCTTCATTTTAGTATGTAGTTATTACCTACTTGCTTCTCTGTTTTCAACTTTATTACTACTTGTACTTTGATTTATGTTACAGTATGTGCTTTAATATAGCTAGGTACAATAAAATATATTTTTGCCATGTTCTTTACCCTGAATACTTTTAAAATTCAGTTCTTACTAGTTCTTTCTGCTACATTTCATGAGGTACTTGGTTTTATTTGTCATTTGCCATATATTCCTGCTTATGACTGACCAAACAAAATAAATTGTTATAAGGTGAGAGGTAAGTCAGTAAATTCTTGAATTATCATGTTACTGGATTGTGTTCTGTCAAAGAACAAAAAGGAAGACAGACGAAAGATATACACGTGTACTTGGAGACAACATAATCTACAAAATCAAGATAAGACATAGCCAACACAGCAGAACACAACAAATGTGGGGTAACAGGATCTGCTGATGCACTGTGAAGTCTATAGTTGTAAAGTGCATTACATGATCACAGCAGACACCAAGGGATACAAGGACAGCAGTGGGACACTATAGGACTGTTATTATACAGTGAGTTTGGCCACAGAGGTAAATGCCACACTGTATTAAAGCCATGGCCAGACATGTGCAAAAACAAAGTGCAGAAGCCTTCTCTGAATTATAGACCAGGAAACACACACACACACACACACACACACACACACAGACATACACACACACGCACACACACACACACACACACAAAAAAAAATCAATAAGCTAAAATAATGTTTATTCGGGTCTATATTACGTGATCGAAACCTTAAATTAACGAACATCTAAAGGTCGATCACAAAATATTGAACCCTTGACATCAAACATGGCCATTTCCACATAGGGAAACAATGCCGTTGGCCAAAAAAAAAAAAAAAGTGCCCCCACACCCCCCTAACTAAATATACCAACTCTGAGATCATGCTACAGCAGAGAACGAACAAAATTCATGTAACGGCCAAACGACTCATTTCCCTGTGTGGGAACGGCTGTTCACAATTTTCAGACTTCGACATTTAGTGATTGACCTTTAGGTGTTTGATAACTTAAGGTTTTGATCATGTAATAGGGAACCTGTTTATTCACCAAGCACAACTGATAGCAAAGCAATGCAGATATAACATAAGGATAGGGTACCGGTTCTGTTAGAACCAAACCATAAAGGCATGTACTCTGATCAATACAATGACAAACACAGGGCTTTTTATAATAGATGAGGCCACATATCAGGAGCCACATAATATTATTTAGAACACTTTAGTGTGCACAGCACCCTGTCAGCTATGTGATGCATTTCTGATATATTCATGTAAGATGTGCATATTACTACAGATTCTGGGTCTTGCTAATATTTCCATTGCAGCCAAGTAATGCATTCATAGGTTCATACGTTCATAGGTAGGTACTAGGCTATCATCCCTAGGGCCTATACAAGCCTAGCCATAACGATTCTCTGGCTATTGCTTCCCACAAATATTTACTTTCCTGGACCCCTGTCTAGCAGGGCTACTGATGTGATCCCTTGGGTGAATTTCCTATCTCCCATCCAATTGTCAAGGTTCATCTTGAAGAGGGCCATTGAGGTGCTCTGCCTGACATGTATGGACAGCCTATTCCAGAGTATGGGGAGTCTCTGGGTCAGGAACCTATCCCTCCAGCATGTTCTATTCATCGTGATGACAAGGTTAAGATCCCTGGAGTATGTGGCTCAGAGGGATTGGGATTTCTTCAAGTGTAGCATGTCCAGCAACTCTAGGTTTGACATGGCCTTGTATGATAGGCAGATGTCGCCTCTGAGTAGGCGATATGCGACAGAGTATAGCTGGAGTTTCTTTAGACAGTCAGCATAAGGCATCTGCTTTAGGCCTGTGATTTTTTTTTGGAGGTATTTCTGTGGTCTTTCTAGTTGTTGCAGATGTCTTGTGAGGTACATACCAAATAGGGCATTGTATTCTATATTGGGTTTAATGAGGGATGAGTACAGAGGGACAATGACCTCCTTTTTTCTGGATGAAAAGCCCTTAGTGATGAGGTGTGCCATGTAGAAGGATTTTCTAACTGTTGTAGCTATGTGGTTATCAAAGGTGAGACCACTGTCCACCTGTGTCCCTAAGTCTCTTATCACACTTTCAGTGTTTAGTGTACTGCCACCTATGTGGTAGTTCACAGGTATGTGTTTTTTCCCAAAGGGGACAACTATACATTTTTTGGCATTTAGCTTGAGCCCATGGCTCTGGCACCAGGCATCTGTTTTGGTAAGGCCCTTTTGTAGTATATCCACATCATTTGGGGATTCAGTAATGGCTCCCAGCTTGCAGTCATCTGTGGACTTTGTAAGCCAGAGTCCCAGAGTGGTCCCATGACAGAATCCTGTGGTATAGCACTTGTCGAGCTGGATTTGGAGTCGGCTACTTTTACGGTGTGTTCTGTCAGTAAGCCAGTTTGCAACCCATTGAGTGATATAGGTATTAATGCCCAGCTTAGTAAGTTTATCTATGATTCCAGAGTGGGGGATAGTGTCGAAAGCCTTGGCGAGGTCCAAGTAGGCTGTGTGAACCACCTTACCCACATCCATAGCTCTGGAGACTGATTTGAAGAAGTCAATCAGGTTCAGGAGGCAAGATCATCCCTTCACGAACCCAAACTGGGTGGGGTCCAGTGTTTGAAGGTTGCCAATGTCTTTGTTTATAAGTTCCATGATAATACATTCCATGGCCTGGCCTTGCAGATCAGGCTCGTCAGACTGATGGGGCAGTAGTTCCCAGGATCCAAAGTGTATCCCCCCTTGTGGAGTGGGATGACTGTAGCTGTGTGCCACTCTGTGGGCATGAAGCCTGAGGTGAGCCTTAATTTCTGACAAGCACTCACCTCTCCTTGGTAATAAAGAGAAAATAGTCATAGGCACTAGACAGGCTACAATTGCAAATACCTTGCCAAAAAGTAAGGGAAAACAGCTCTTGTACTACACCAAGAAAGCACCTAACCAGGCATGTCCAAGGGTCAGCTTCCGGTGATTTTTCCTGTCTACCTGGTGAATCTGGGCATACTGGGGCAATGCAGCAATTGCCTCATGTACACAGACAACCCTCTCCTCCTACCACCAAATACTACAACCTGCTAGAGATTCACTTACATAGCCAAAGTGGAAGCAAAGCTCTCTCTAGCCAAGATTGTGATAGACAGTCAAGAGGAGAAGGTTAACACCCACACAACTCAAACAGCACATAGTCCTTCAAAACCCACAACACCAAAACCCACACATAGCAACACAAAACCCACATATGAGGAGGCTCTTAACATTAACCTGCCCAAGCAACAAGAACCTCCAAAGCTGAAACGCAAACAAACACCACCCATTCAGATTAAAAGTGTGTAGTGCTGGGTTAGAATTTCAGGCATAGTACTGGTGACCTGTATTGCATATGTATATATGTGCGGTAATGTAGAATTCAAACTATGCAATTAATCTCTGCAACAACTTACATCTCTCCCTGTTGCCACTCACCCTTTCTTCTTTATTCAGAATCCTACAGAGTGACCTGAACCCCTTCTTGTCCTTACTCCTCAGCCTGCACTCATTTCTGTAGCCTCTACCTACCAAATCATTGCACTAAATCCCCCATTCCCCTGCTTCCCTACTGTCTTTACTTAGTTGTTTCCTCCTCCCTGCCTAACAACACTTACTTATGCCTTCCATGACCAGCCTGTTACTCTGTCAGCTAACTGTGCTGGCTTATGTCTTTCTTAATTCTCCATTGTTCTTTCTGTGTTAATCTACCTTCTTCCCACTGATTTTCAGTTCTACCACCCTTTGTACATCTTTCTCTCTTGCCTTTCCCCCTGTTCATTGCTTATTCTTCCCCTTTCTGTCACTCTCCACATTTCTGCTTTCTTCAGATGTTTCATTTGTATTAAGTCTTTAGGTATATTTTTTTGCTTCTCACTAAGAGTGTTGAATACAATTTGATGAAACATCAAAAAGCAAAGATTAAATAGGGTATTGCCAAAACTAACAAAAATTAACTACTTAAACTCAACAACATTTTTTGTGAGGCATGCCAAACCCCCTACAGCACCACAACTTAATTATTCTAATTGCAAAACTGTATATTCTTGAGGAAAATGGTATTTTATTCTTCTAATTTTATAGATCTTAGAGTTAGAAAGCAGTTTGACATTATGATGTTTTGCTTTTTGGAATTTGACTAACAAGACTGAAAACTGAAACATACTTTCATATTACATAATCAATGGCTCTGTATAGTAGTCCTCTCAAATTTCATTTTATAAGCTTTGTTATTTTACTGTATCCACGGTGGTGCAGCGGTAGTGTTGTTGCCTCACAGCAAGAGGTTCTCCCGTTCGATTCTCGGCTGGAGTGTGGGGAGTGCCTTCTGTGTGGAGTCTGCATGTCCTCCCCGTGGTTGGGTGGGCATTCGAAAGACATACGTAAATGGGCATGCCTTCGTTGAAGGTTGAACGTCGAGCTGGCTCCTCTGCGTTCGTGAAAATCTACTGCCAGTCATTAGCGGACCAGAGTTCCGCTGTGGCGACCCCTAACCGGGAAAAACCGAAAGACAACAACATTTAATTCATGGCTACATAAATAAGTGGTGCAAACTCAACTAAATGATATTTGCAGTCCCTTTGGTTTGTAACTCCTTGCTTAGTACTTATGCTGCTCTTACACAACTACCTTATAGTGCCACAGTGTTTGTTTTCTAGTTCAGTCCCTGTTTATGACTTGTTTACTACATCTGTATTTTCTATTTTTATGGAGCTTTCCTCTGGGTATCCAGTAAAATTGCTTCTTTTCAGTAGACATTCAAGGTTATCTTACATGTGGGATGGGTAAGGCCAATGTATAACCAAATGGGATAGGTTATTTCAAGCACAAAAGGGGAAATTGGCTAGGCTTAAAATGACCCTCAATGGCAGCTAGCCTAATACTTACCTATGAACCTATAAATGAAAAGACTGGTGTCTGAAACCGGATTGTCAATTCTGTTCAGTATAAACCATGAGTAGAAAAAGGCTTATGCTGCCCTCATATGGATAAAGCTCACTGATTAACCATGGTAATCACAATTTATTTAATTGTATTACTTTCGTTAAATCCCACAGGATTATCACTGCAGGGTGATATGTAGTGTTTACAATACACATGATGGTGGGAATTAATTGTTCACTATAGGAATGGGGTAAGAGATGCCAAGCTGAAGAAGAGAAATATAATAATAATAATACCCATTTTTAACCAGGTAAGTCTACTGTATACTCATTCCCTTTTCAGGGTTGATTCAAGAATGTATGGTTAAGTGACTTGCTCAAGGTCACACAGTAGGCAAGTGAGGGCTGAGGGAATCAAACCCTGTACTGTAGGAACTACAGCTCATAGCCTTTGCATACACACACACGCACCTATATATATATATATATATATATATATATATGTGTGTGTGTGTGTGTGTGTGTGTGTGTGTGTATGTATATATATATATATATATATATATATATATATATATGGTTCCCCTTTACAACCATCATCTAACCATAACATTGACTCTCTTAGTAGTGAGATGACAACATCTAAAGTTTAGAACAGCAAATTCTCAGAATGGCGAATTTAGCCTCTGGGAAACAACCACTTGGCCACCACTGACAACCTTTGCCCTTTTCTCCACTGTAGTGCAATCTTGGAGTTGGAACATTTAAGTAGAGTGTGTAGGGGGGGCACAGCCCCCAACATGGAGGAGTGTAGGGGGCAAAGCCCCCCATTTTGGTGGGTTTCATTTCTTTAGGGCTTTTTTTTTTGTCAGTTGTGGCAAGTGGTTAGTTTCCCAGAGGCAAAATTAGCTGTTCCAGGAATTTGTTGTTCTAAACTTTAGATGTTATTGTCACGGTGTTACGTGAGTCAGTGTTATGGTCAGATGATGTTATAAAGTAGAACCGTAAATATATATATATATATATATATATATATATATATATATATATATATACACACACACACACACACACACACACACACACACACACACACACACACACACACACACACACACACACACACACACACACACACACACACATTTATATAGCTAGATATAGACATAGATAGACATAGATATAGATATAGAAATAAGTATAGTTGTGGTTACTGATTGTGGATATTGCCAATGAAAAAAATGGTCATGCTGATGGTTAGAATGTAATAGTTTAGTGAAAGATAGAACAGAGGAATTCTGTGATACTAAGTACAGTACTGTATATGCCAGGAATATACTGGGAGAACAGTCAGGAGATAAGACTAGTTCACATTACCCTGACGTGGCAGTTTGTCATTTAAAATGTTCTTCTTAGTCTCATAGGAAAATCATGGGAAATCATATAAAAATTCAAAGCAACTGAATAATGCTTTGCTGATGAACTCTTGACTGACATGTCCCTCTCATTTACAGGTAAGCTAGTCAAGGCCAGGGTGAATTTATAATACTCATACAATTATCCAGGTCCCATTTGAAGGAAGATAATGTATCACACTACTTGATTTGCAGGGGAAGGTTTTTCCAGGCATTGGAGAGGTGCTGAGTAATGAGCTCTACACCACTGAACACCACATTTTATTTATCTGCTGATGCACATTTGGACCCCTGGTTCTGATATTAGTGAAATAGTTTGATTTGTGAATGGGCAAAACAATCTGGGACCATTGGGTCTCTAATAGCTCCAAGGCAAGGCATGTATTCTCTCAGATAAGTCTATGTCATACTGAATAAAGAACAGTGCATCAAATCTTTTCTAAAAGTTTAAGTCCACAATCTTCT
The DNA here is from genome assembly GCF_019279795.1 of Protopterus annectens. Taxonomy (NCBI): domain Eukaryota; kingdom Metazoa; phylum Chordata; order Ceratodontiformes; family Protopteridae; genus Protopterus; species Protopterus annectens. Next base: position 253,008,667 of record NC_056743.1, read on the forward strand.
CATTTAGGAACCTCTGGGGTCTTTCTAGCTGTTTAATATGAATAGTTAATTACATCCGAAAGGGCGGCCACGGTGGTGCAGTGGTTGGCATTGCCGCCTCCCAGCAAGAGGTTCTCTGGTTCGATTCTCAACTGGGGTGCCTTCTGTGTGGAGTCTGCATGTCCTTCCTGTGGTCGTGTGGGTTTCCTCCAGGTGCTCCGGTTTCCTCCCACATCCCAAAGACATGCTGTAGGTGGATTGGACACTCCAAATTGGCCCTAGGTGTGAGTGTGTGCATGCGTGTGCCTTCTGTGGAAGGTTAGGCACCGGGGTGGCACCTCAGCACTGTAAAAACTCCACTGCCAATCATGAGCAGACGGGGGATCTGCTGTGGCGACCCCTAACCAGGAAAAAGCCAAAAGAAGAAGAAGTTAATTACATCCCAAAGAGGGTGTTATATTCTATGATTCACCTGATTGGTGCTGATTATAAGGAGATGATTACCTCTTTTGATCTCAGTGATATTCCCCTGACAATCAGCTGCCCAAAGTAGGACTTCCTGATCTCCATTGTCACACAGTAACCAAAACAGATGGAATTATTAACCCAAATTCCTAGATGTCTTCCTGCCCTCTCTTGTTTTTGAATTGGGTTAGATTCTTGCTGTATACCATGGGGAAATGGGGTGTCTACAGAATGTGATAATGTTGCACTTTTTAGCATTTAATATGAGGTCATTCCCGTTTCACCAGACTTTTATGTGGAGCATCACTAAGCCTTGCAGAACACCTCTGGTAACCTTCCCACTTTCTGACTCTACCATTCACACTGGGGGGACTCTGTCTTTTAACATGTTGCCTATATACCTTTCTAAATATGGGTCAAATTGTAAAGCATTTGGTTTATTGACTATGCTAGCATGGAAGATGGCATTAAAGGCCTTAGCAAGATGAAGGTATACAGTGTGTACAGAGTGACCATACAGTTTGTGATATCTTTTTGAAGAAGTTTACCAGATTCATTAGACAGGAGCTACCCTTTAAAAGCCAAACTGCTGGGGGTCTAGGCTAATGAGATTTGTAATATTGAAATTTATCAGTTTGGTTATAAAATGCTCCATAGCCTTATAAATCAGACTGATCAAGCTGTGGTCTATAATTTCTGAAGCCAGTGGTAGAACCACCATTATGGAGTGGCCTCATCTCTGCCTGTGCACCACATAAAGAATAACTGTTAAAGTATGGAGGGGTGACAACTGTCACATTTTCAACTAATCTCATCAAACTTTCTATAAATGCTAGTATGTATCGGATGGCCATTGTTACCTTTAAGGGAAATATCTAAAAGTTTGTGACGGCCTCGTTGTATATCACTAAAACTAATACCAAATTTGTTACTATTCAATGCATCAATGAAATTTGCCGATGCATTAAAAATTACCCTCACAAATGAAAATAAATTAGGTCAATAAATCTGAAATATTTCATAACATTATTTTTAAAGAATGGTAGTCTATAGAGAAATTCATTTTCAAACATTCCCATAAATAGGTTCGCATAGGCTGGCGCAAAAGCAGCCCCCATAGCTGTACCTGTTAGCTGTTTATAAAGGGTACCATTAAATTCAAAAACATTATTAGTTAAACAAAATTCAACTAATTCTAATATATAATGGGTTTTAGGACTATCACCAAGAAAAAATCTTATAGCTTCCAAGCCCAAAATGTGGGAAATATTAGTGTAAAGACTCACTACGTCTAAAGTAATAAAATACATTCCCTCAGTCCAATGTATGTCTTTAATTTTTTGAAGGAAGTCATGTGAGTCTTGTATATATGAAGGTAACATCAAAACTTTTTTCATTAAAATTTCATGTAGCAAAGTACAAAGATTATAAGTAAAGTAACCAAAAGCTGAAACAATAGGACGGCCAGGTGGCTGGTCCAGATTTTTATGAATCTTTGGTAAGCAAAAAAACTTTGCAACTTTATTATTCTTTATACTTATTTTTCGATCCACATCTGTTGTAGTAAAATAGTGTAACCTAACACCTTTTTGCAATAAAGCATTAAAATCGGCCTTTGCCTTTGTCAGAAATGCTATATTTGTTTCACAGTAAACAGTTTTGTTATCAAGGTGTTTCATACACATGCTACAATAATCGCAAGAATTTAATATAACAAGTTTTCCTCCTTTATCTGATGGTTTAAAAACTATGTTATTATTCTTGCTTAATAGCTGTAATTTTTCCCATTCGGTTTTTGTCAAATTATAGAAATGCTTTTGATTCATAAATTCTTCCAATTCTTTATCTAACACTGTATTTAATAAAGATTCAAACTTCTGTATATTAGAGTTTTTACAAGGAGGTAAGAAACAACTAGTAACTTTCAGCATATTAGTATCCAATAACCCATAGGCATTGCTTCCACCTTCATCATCCGATAGACATGAGTAAAAACTCTCATCACTTTCCAAGTCACTATCAGATAGTGAAGTGGCCTCACACTTAACATCATTAACAGAGATATTGTTCAACCTAAAAAAATATTCCCTTAAATACATTTTCCGACATAGCTGAAATAGTTCAACCTTAAGCTCATGTTTTTTAGGGAGACAAGTGGGTACAAATTTAAGACCTTTTTCCAAGATAGATAATTCAATATTATCAAGTTCATAACTCGACAAGTTCACCACATAACTATTAGCAAAGATATTATTATACAAATCATGTCCATCTACCTTTCTTATATTGTCCATCGCCCGAGTCTCTATGGCGTTCTGAGCTAGTCCAACCCCTTTTCTTTGAGTTAACATAGTGTCCATTGGATTCCGAATAGGTCTTTCGAAAGGCTTCCGAATTGGCTGCCCCTGGTAGTTCGGGAAAATTATCCCTGTCGTTGTCTTCCCACGATGATGCCCCGCTTTCTCCAGACAGGAAGTTCTTATCATTTTTGAATTGTTCTGAGCCCGGATTTCCCTTTTTAAAGGATACGCTCTTTTTCTGGCTCCTCTGGTGGTTAGGGAAGACGAACGCCCTCTTGTGTACAATACTGATTGTATAAAAGTTTCTATATTAGAACATGTTCCTCTTTTTTATAATAATTTGGAATGGCAAAAGAATATATTGAGACAGAAGGAATCTGTTTTGATTATGAAGTATGGCACTTTACATCCATATGGTATGAATAGGGAATGTAACTGGCAAAGTCTCATTTAAAACTGTGGCTTTAAATGTGTAACATATATTTTTTTAATTACTTGATTGTATAATTGATTTATTGCTTTATTCTGTATATATTCTGAAGTTTTTAGGAGTTTCACTGTTTTACTCTGTAAAGGCTGTTGGCCGAAGCGCTAGAGAAAAGATTTGTTCGAACTGAATAAATTTTATTGGTTTTGGAAGGTAGAGCTGGGACTCACTGTTGGTCTTTGTTGTTGCGTATATAGAAATAAGTATAGTTGTGGTTACTGATTGTGGATATTGCCAATGAAAAAAATGGTCATGCTGATGGTTAGAATGTAATAGTTTAGTGAAAGATAGAACAGAGGAATTCTGTGATACTAAGTACAGTACTGTATATGCCAGGAATATACTGGGAGAACAGTCAGGAGATAAGACTAGTTCACATTACCCTGAAGTGGCAGTTTGTCATTTAAAATGTTCTTCTTAGTCTCATAGGAAAATCATGGGAAATCATATAAAAATTCAAAGCAACTGAATAATGCTTTGCTGATGAACTCTTGACTGACATGTCCCTCTCATTTACAGGTAAGCTAGTCAAGGCCAGGGTGAATTTATAATACTCATACAATTATCCAGGTCCCATTTGAAGGAAGATAATGTATCACACTACTTGATTTGCAGGGGAAGGTTTTCCCAGGCATTGGAGAGGTGCTGAGTAATGAGCTCTACACCACTGAACACCACATTTTATTTATCTGCTGATGCACATTTGGACCCCTGGTTCTGATATTAGTGAAATAGTTTGATTTGTGAATGGGCAAACAATCTGGGACCATTGGGTCTCTAATAGCTCCGAAGGCAAGGCATGTATTCTCTCAGATAAGTCTATGTCATACTGAATAAAAGAACAGTGCATCAAATCTTTTCTAAAAGTTTAAGTCCACAATCTTCTCATTTAGGAACCTCTGGGGTCTTTCTAGCTGTTTAATATGAATAGTTAATTACATCCGAAAGGGCGGCCACGGTGGTGCAGTGGTTAGCATTGCCGCCTCCCAGCAAGAGGTTCTCTGGTTCGATTCTCAACTGGGGTGCCTTCTGTGTGGAGTCTGCATGTCCTCCCTGTGGTTGTGTGGGTTTCCTCCAGGTGCTCCGGTTTCCTCCCACATCCCAAAGACATGCTGTAGGTGGATTGGACACTCCAAATTGGCCCTAGGTGTGAGTGTGTGCATGCGTGTGCCTTCTGTGGAAGGTTAGGCGCCGGGGTGGCACCTCAGCACTGTAAAAACTCCACTGCCAATCATGAGCAGACGGGGGATCTGCTGTGGCGACCCCTAGCCAGGAAAAAGCCAAAAGAAGAAGAAGAAGTTAATTACATCCCAAAGAGGGTGTTATATTCTATGATTCACCTGATTGGTGCTGATTATAAGGAGATGATGACCTCTTTTGATCTCAGTGATATTCCCCTGACAATCAGCTGCCCAAAGTAGGACTTCCTGATCTCCATTGTCACACAGTAACCAAAACAGATGGAATTATTAACCCAAATTCCTAGATGTCTTCCTGCCCTCTCTTGTTTTTGAATTGGGTTAGATTCTTGCTGTATACCATGGGGAAATGGGGTGTCTACAGAATGTGATAATGTTGCACTTTTTAGCATTTAATATGAGGTCATTCCCGTTTCACCAGACTTTTATGTGGAGCATCACTAAGTCTTGCAGAACACCTCTGGTAACCTTCCCACTTTCTGACTCTACCATTCACACTGGGGGGACTCTGTCTTTTAACATGTTGCCTATATACCTTTCTAAATATGGGTCAAATTGTAAAGCATTTGGTTTATTGACTATGCTAGCATGGAAGATGGCATTAAAGGCCTTAGCAAGATGAAGGTATACAGTGTGTACAGAGTGACCATACAGTTTGTGATATCTTTTTGAAGAAGTTTACCAGATTCATTAGACAGGAGCTACCCTTTAAAAAGCCAAACTGCTGGGGGTCTAGGCTAATGAGATTTGTAATATTGAAATTTATCAGTTTGGTTATAAAATGCTCCATAGCCTTATAAATCAGACTGATCAAGCTGTGGGTCTATAATTTCTGAATCCAGTGGTAGAACCACCATTATGGAGTGGCCTCATCTCTGCTGTGCACCACACCTTCAGGACTGTGACTCTTCCTAGGCTCAGGTTAAATAGTTTACGGAATGGTTCTGGCAGGGCATGTTTAGAAGACAGACCGAAATGTTATCAGGTCCCATGGAGAAAGCATTTTTGGTTTGTGACAGAGCTTTCAGTATATCTTCTTTAGTAATGAATGGGAGGTTGATAGATTAAGAGATAGGTGGCATTTGGAAAGTTGCTCCTAGACACAGACCATATCTACCAGTATACTGGCAATGTCCATTTGGTCCAAGAAGATGGAGTCATTTTGTACGAGTTCAGTGCAGTGATGGGTTGCTGTTTCTGAAGTTTCTAACATAGCTATGGAAAAGTTTGTGGCTGTCCTTGGCATCAGAAGCCAGTATTAGTTCATGGACTGCTTTAGTAGGCTTAATATTGTTTTTCTTTTTTAATTTTCTAATCAGAGTTCTTATATTTTTATTTACCTGATGGCTATTGGATCTTTCTACTTTAATTATTTTATTCTACATTTTTTATGCATTAGACTACCACCAAGATGACTCACTCCTGAATAAACCATTATATTTTGATCTGGTAGGGCCTGCATGTTCTATACATTCATCTAAGTGAGAAGAGAAAATAGATTTAGGTCCCTTAAGCAGACATTTATGACATGATTAAATTTGCAAATGTATGATAGGTTTTAGAGAAAAGGGTCTACTGAGGCTCTACATTTGAGGCGAAGGTTACTTCTCAATAGCCTGTGTAAGACTGAGAAGAGAGAGACGACTTTCAGATGGTCTGCACAGTTTTGATGATTTAGGCTCTTAACTTTTTTTCTATAGTGAGAAAGCGTTGTGGCCATTCCAGTTGTGACAAGTGTTTGAAGAGGTACATGCCAAAGGGGTATTATACTTAATGCTCACCCTATTGAGTGCTGAGTACAGTGGAATAATTACATCTTTGTATCTGGATGCTGTACCTTTAGATATGCTATGCTATGCTCAGCGATTCATAGAATTTATAAATTCAAATGCCCTTGAACAACTAGTATGTTCCCCCACTAGAGGGGACAACATATTGGATTTAATCATCACAAATATGGGCGCCCATTGTACCACACCCATTATCACTCCCTCCTTGGTCAGATCCGACCACAAACTGATAACCCTGGACATCCTCACCCCTCCACCTCCCCCAGTCAAAGAAACCATAGTCAAAAACCTTTCCAAAGCAAACTTCAAACTACTTGCATCCGAAGTGGAAAGCTTCACTATTCCCTTGCAGAAGGATAATGATATCCAGGCTGTGGAATCCTACACCAAGGCACTCTATATGCATCTTCAGGATTGCATGGACCGTGCTATCCCAAATAAAACCAAGACTCCTTCCTCAAGCAAGAAGAAACCAGTCTGGTGGACCCCAGCCATAAGCAAACTTTACAATAAAAGGAGGAGATTTATACAAAAAATGGCCAAATCTCAAGTAGAAAAATCATCCCTGATCAGCATTAGTAAGAAATTGAGGGTCCTCACGTCAACTAAAGCTAATTTTGAAAAGAAAGTTGCCAAGGATGCCAAGGATAACCATAAGGCCTTCTATGGCTACATCAAAAACCTAAATGGCAACGCTCAGGTCTGTTCTGAGCTAGTACAAAATGGAACAAAATACACTGACCCTTCTGACATTGCCAACATCTTGGCTGACAGGTTCAGTGCAAATTCCCCCCCCCCCTCACCCCTTACAGGGCCTATTACCATTCCAGGGGATTGTGTAAGTCCAATTATTACTGATACGTTGGTTAACAAGGCTCTATCTAAAGCTAAAAACAATGCCTCCATGGGACCAGATGGTGTCCCAGGCTGTGTCATACGTGAGCTCCAAAAGGAATTAACCCCGCATCTTAATACCCTGTTCAGTCTCAGCCACTCCACAGGATATGTGCCCATAGAATGGCGCATGGCAATGGTGGTCCTGCTACACAAGGGTGGGGCCACAACTGACCTTAGGAACTACCGACCAATAAGCCTGACCAGTCTGATCTGTAAGGCTATGGAGCAAATCATTATGGAACTCATAAATGGAGAGACTGGGAACCTCCAGTCGCTGGACCCCACACAGTTTGGCTTTGTCAAGGGCAGATCATGCCTCCTGAACCTGGTGGATTTCTTTGAGACAGTTACTCAGGCTATAGATAAGGGAAAGGAGGTACACACGGCTTACCTTGACCTTGCTAAAGCATTTGACACCATTCCCCATTCAGGTATTATTGATAAGCTCACCAGCCTCGGCATAAACTCTTACGTTACAAGATGGATCACAAACTGGATCTCAGACAGATCCCATAAAGTAAGAGTAGTGGGATCTATGTCCGAATCCAGACCAGTAATGAGTGGTGTGCCTCAGGGCTCTGTCCTGGGGCCCCTCCTGTTTGGCATATACTTCTCAGAAGTACAGGCAAGCACGGAAGGGCTGTGGCTGACTAAGTTTGTGGACGACTGCAAACTGGGTGCTATAACAGAGTCTCTGGCCGACATGGAGATCCTCCAGAAGGGCCTAAATGAGACTGTTGCATGATGTCAAAGCCATGGTCTCAAGCTAAATGCAAAAAAATGCGTAGTAATCCCCTTTGGAAAAAACAGAGTACCCGCAAACTACAACATAGGAGGTAATCCCCTGAAATCTGAAGAAGAAATAAGGGATCTAGGGACCCAAGTAGATAGTCAGCTTTCCTTTGATAACCATGTTGCCAAAGTGGTTAGAAAATCCTTCTATGTGACCCATCTGATCACGAAAGGGTTTGCATCAAGATCAAAGGATGTAATGGTGCCCCTCTACTCTTCCTTCATCAGACCCATTATTGAGTACAATGCACCAAATGGAATGGCTAGACATCTCCAGCATCTGGAGAGTCCACAGAGGTACCTAACCAAGAGGATTACTGTCCTCAAACAGTTGCCCTATACACGAATGAAAAAGTTAAGACTGTTCTCTGTTGCATACCGCTTTCTCAGAGGCGATCTCTCTCTAACGTACAGAGCCATGTCCAACCCAGAATTGTTGAACATGCTCCATCTTAGCAAAACCAAATCTACTCAAGCTACACGCTCTAGGGATATAAACCTCAACACAATAATGAACAGAACATGCTGGAGGGATAGATTCCTTTCTCAGAGACTTCCCTTACTATGCAACAGGGTCCCGATCTACATAAGACAGAGCCCCTCACTATCACTCTTCAAGAGGAACTTTGATGAGTGAATGGGTAACAGAAAGTTCACACCAGGGATCACATCAACAGCTCTACTAGATAGGGTCCAAGGGTACTAGCTGCTAGTACAAGGGTCTAGGGAACTACTAAAGGGGCGGTGAATACTGCACAACATGGCTGGTCTAATATATGCCTTCAGGCAGATAGCCCAGTACCAACCTATGAACCTATATGAGCTGTGCAATGAAAAAGGATTTCCTTACAATGTTTATAACTGGTGCTTGAAAAACAGCTCATTGTTAATGGATGATCCCAATTCTCTAACTACAGGTTCAGTTTTCAGATAGGTATTATTAATGAGACAGGTATAAGGGAAGTCCTACTTGCCAGACAATATAAATTATACATGTCTTGGCATTAGGTTTTAATACATGGTCTTGACTCCAACTCTTTGTTTGGGACAGGCTGTCTTGTATGTTCCTGGTGTCTTCTTGGGAGTTTACAACAGCACCAAGTTTGCAGTCAT
>NC_056743.1:253022688-253027688 GCF_019279795.1 Protopterus annectens
TATGTGTTCTGGTTTCTCCTACCATTTTTCTGCAACTCTGTAATCTACCTCATTTATTTTCCTTATTATTTGAAGTAGACCCTGCCATTTCACCAAAAATTCATTTTCTGCAGAGGGAAATAAAATTAGTACCTGGTCACCAACTTTACATTTCTAGGTGTTTGAATTTCTGTTACACACTTCTGCTGTTCATAGGTTCATTGGTAGGTACCAGGCTATCGGCCCAAGGGCCTACATAAGCCTAGCCAACAAGGTTCCCTGGCTTACACCACCCAAAAAAGTTATTTTCCTGTGCCACTGTCGAGCAGAGACATAGAAGTGATCCCCGGGGTGTATTTCCTATTTCCCATCCACTCATCAAGATTTTTCTTGAAGAGTGCTAATGAAGAACTTTGCTTGACATAGATGGGTAGCCTGTTCCAGAGTATGGGAAGTCTCTGGGACAGGAATCTATTCCTCCAGCATGTCCTGTTTATTGTGGTGACAAGGTTTAGGTCCCTAGAGCATGTAGCTTGGAGGGATTGAGATTTCTTTAGATGTAGCATGTCCAACAGCTCTGGGTTTGACATAGCTTTATATGTTAGGCAGAGATCACCTCGGAGTAGGCAATATGCTACAGAGTAAAGCTGGAGTTTTTTGAGGCGGTCAGTGTAGGGCATTTGTTTGAAGCCAGTAATCCTCTTTGTGAGGTACTTCTGTGGCCTTTCCAGCTGCTGCAAATGTCTTGTGAGGTACATTCCAAAAGGGGTGTTGTACTCTATAATGGGTCTAATGAGTGTTGAGTAGAGGGGAACAATGACCTATTTTTCCCTGGATGAGAACCCTTTTATGATGAGGTGTGCCACATAGAAGGGCTTCCTGATTACTGTGGCGATCTGACTATCAAAGGAGAGACTACTGTCCACCTGGGTCCCAAGGTCTCTTATTACGCATTCGGTGTTATGTAGATTGCTGCCTATGTGGTAGTTCATGGGTACAGAGTGTTTACCAAAGGGGATGACACTGCACTTTTTGGCATTGAATTTGAGGCCATGGCTCTGACACCAGGCATCTGTCTCAGCGAGGCCCTTCTATAGGATGTCCACATCATTTGGGGACTTGACTATGGCTCCTAGTTTGCAGTCATCTGCGAACTTCATTAGCCAGAGGCATTCTTTGCTAGCCTGTACTTCAGAGAAGTAGATACCAAAAAGGAGAGGTCCCAGGATGGAACCCTGTGGTACTCCACTTGTCACTGCTTTGAGGTCAGATTTGGAGTCTGCAACTTTTACAGTGTGGTTTCTGTCAGTGAGTCAGTTGGCAGCCCATCTTGTGATGTAGGGATTTATACCTAGTTTAGTGAGTTTAGCTATAATTCCAGAATGGGGGATGGTGTCAAAAGCCTTGGCAAGGTCAAGGTAGGCTGTGTGAACCACCTTACCCTAATCTACAGCTTTGGAGACTGCCTCAAAGAAGTCAATCAGGTTCAAGAGGCATGATCTGCCTTTCACAAACCTGAACTGGGTGGGATCCAGAGTTTGGAGGTTACCAATGTCTTTGTTTATGAGTTCCATGATGATACATTCCATGGCCTTGCAGACCAGGCTCGTCAGGCTAATAGGTCAATAGTTCCCGGGATCAGTGGTGGCTCCCCCTTTGTGGAGTGGGATAACTGTTGCTGTGCACCATTCAGTGGGCAAAAAGTTTGATGCTAGGCTATTATTGAACATGGTGCTCAAGTGGGGAGCCAGTTCATTCTGAAGTTCATGTAAAACGTAGCCTGGGATGTTGTCCAGTCCCATGGATGCTGTGTTTTTGGCTTTAGAGAGTACAGCTTTTACCTGCGTAGTTGTGATTACAGGGACTCTGCATTCTTCCTGTATAGATATGGGCCCTTTAGGGGGTGAGAGGGGGGTAAAGTTAGCACTAAACCTATCTGCCAGGATGTTGGCAATATCACTTGGTTCTGTAATTTTCTTGCCTTTGTGCTGTAACTCAGAGCAGATCTGGGTGTTGCCATTGAGATTCTTGACATAGCTATAGAATGCTTTGTGGTTGTCATTGGAATTAGTGGCGATTTTGTTTTCATAGCTACCTTTGGAGGATCTTATAAGGGATCTCAGCTTCTTACTGAGTCTGACCAGGGAGCTTCTCCACTCATGAGATTTTACTCTCTTTTGCAACAGTTTATTCCTTCTGTTGTACAGTTTGTTTATAGTAGGGGACCACCAGATTGGGTTCCTTTTTTTTGAGGATAGCATCTTGGTTCTGTTTGGGATAGCACAATCCATGCACTAGTATAAGTGCTTATAGAGTGCATCTGTGTAGGATTCAGCAGTTATAACTGTATTGTCCATCTGCATGGGTGTCATGAGGTTCACCACTTCTGTCTTAAGAAGCATGAAGTTGGCTTTGGAGAAATTATTTACTGTAGTTTCCTTAATGGGGGATGGGAGTGGGATGTGGATCTCAAGGGTGATTAGCTTATGGTTGAATCGGACCAACAAGGAGTTGACTTCAGGTGTGGAACACCGGTCACTCATGTTGGTAATGACTAGGTCTAGGATATTGTTGCCCCTGGTGGGGGTGTGGATAAGTTGATCCAGGGCATTGGAGTTTATGAATTCCAGAAAGCGTTGAGCTAAGGAGTTGGTACAGAAATAGTTTTCCCAGTTTATGGTGGGGTGGTTGAAGTCGCCCATTATTAGGGTGTTTGGTTGAACACTAATATTTTCCAGTACATCAAGAAAAGAGGCGTGGGGATCCTGGGGCATGGTGGGGAATCTGTAGCAAGCTGCAATTTGGATTGCAGTTTTGCCCAGAGTTAGTTGCACTTGGATAACCTCAGATGCATTATGCTATGCAAGTAGCCTGGAAGTGTGGATATCTTTAATGAATATGGATACACCTCCACCTTTGGTGTTTCGGTCCAGGTTACATGGCCGAAACGTGTGGTATGAGTTATAGCCTGGTAGTGCAGGGTTGCTCTCTGGAGCCTTGAACCAGGTCTCAGTCACTGCACAGATATCGATGCTCTCCATTTTAAGGAGTGCTTCGAGTGAGTGCATTTTGAGATTTATACTTCTAGCACTGAGTAGCATTACCCTCAGTTTTTGCTTGCCTGTTCCTGTTATGGTGGTGAATTTGTTATTTGAACCTTCCCTAAAAAAGGCACTATAGGGGCAACAAGAGCCTTAGCCAGTATCCAGAATCCCAGGGGTGACAGGCGCAGGCCATCTGTGGCAAAGCATCATGGTCTTTTGACCATGTCATCCCAAGCAGACAGATACTGGATCCCCTTAGAATGACAACAGAAGCTTAGCCAATTGTTGAAGTCAATCATTTTGTCCTTGTACTGTGGTATCATTCTGGGCGATGGCAGAATGCTACTCAGTTCTAGGGTCATACCTGCCTGGGCTACAAGATTGTAGAGCTCTTTCATGTCCCTTTTCATGTAGTCCAGGGAGGTACATCTCAAGTCATTCACACCAACATGGACAATGACAGAGTCATATTTGTACTTGCTGTGGAGTGACCTGAGTGGGTGGGTTATGTGGCAGATCCTGGCACCTGACAGGAACCTTCTCCTTGTTTAGCCTAGTGAGTGGGACATCAGTGTACCTGAATATTGAGTCACCTATGACTAGTGTGTTGGGTTCGTTGTTTTGCCTTATTGGCTGTGGTTGAGTGGCACACTGAGTCTGTGGGCTATGTGTCATTTGCATTGTGTTGGGGGATGGAGGTTGCTTGCGTTTCTGCTTTGGAGGTCTCTGTTGCTTAGACAGATTTTTGTTGAGAGCCTCCGCGAATGTTTTTCTGTTACTATGTGTGAATTTTGGTGGTGTAGATTTAGTGAGACTATGTGATTAGTGTGGTGTGGTGCAAATGTTTACCTTCTCCTCATGACTGTCGACTTCAGTCTTGGTTGGAGAGAGCTTTACCTCCAGTTTGGCTAGATAAGTGCATCTCTCACAGGTTATAGTGTTGGGTGGTAAGAGGAGAGGGTTGTCTGTGTACATGAGGCAATTTCTACATTGCCTCAAGATGCCCAGGTTCATCAGCAAATGTAAGTGCTAAAACTAAGAACTGTATCTGCACTAGATGAGTTACAGGACAAAAACAAGTGCAAATGCAGGCTTTCAAATCAGAAAGTTGAGAGAAATGGAAGAGATTGCCCAAACGGCCAATAACTACAATTTCTGGGCCAGAACCACTCCTTATGTGGTAGACAGGTTACTTAGTGCTTACCACTCCCACTGATAAGCTAGAAGGCTTCCCTCCAACACAGAAAGTCTTGGGTCCAGTTAAATTACCTCTAACATCAGAAGATGAGACTACCCTGTCTTCCTAAAAGTTTTTTTCTTCTTCTCCTGTTCTTTGGAAAGATAGCAAATGGATGCTGAAATCTTTCGGTTGCACATTTGGCTAAAACAGATATCCTCTGTGTACTGAAGTGTCCTCCTTCAACTTTAATGTCTACAAGTACATAAAAATAACTAGTTTACCAGTACCGCAAATCTCTTCTTCCACAGAGAATGCAGTACACACATTCTGCATTTTATATTGCAAACTACTTTTGTCCTCTGTACACTTGGTTGTAGACAATTTTTACTAGCAACACTATATTTACTGTCTAATGTGCTTTGCTTCCGGCTGTCTGCCTTACTCATACTGTTTACATTTGTCAGTAAATTCAGTGCACTATGTTGATCAGGAAGAACAAACAATTTCCTGCAAAATTGTTTTATCTTGTCCATTGGGGCTACTTTTTTTACACTCACAGCTCTACCATTTTGAACTTTATTTGCACAGTTTAAAATACATGTTTCTTGCTGTCCATCAGTAGTTATAGTTTTGATACAAGTATCATAATGTTTAACTTTGACATTTTCTTGTTTGACCCCAGTAGATGCTTCTCTGCACAACTGATACATCTACACTGTAAAAAATCTCTGTAGCCTTCATGTCAAACTATTATCATTGAATGTTTTGATTTATCATAGGCACATTGTGGGTGCCTA
>NC_056743.1:253032688-253037688 GCF_019279795.1 Protopterus annectens
AAAAAAGTAGGTGGGCTTTCCTTCCCTTGATTCCAGTGCAAGGAAATAAAAGTTTTAAAAAATACAAGCAGGTTTCTAGTACGTACAAAATACTGAAACCATACTGTAGGAGAAAAGAAACCTAAGTTAAACTACAGGAGAGGGTGGAGTTTTCCTTTAATGGTCATATTGCTTTCAGGGTAGCCATTGACTAAGCTACTATGACCATCCTTTCTGCTACAGCTGCTGTGATCTGTAGTAACTGCCCAGTCATGGTTTTTAAACAAAAAATATCTTTATTAAATTTTCATGTATGACATAGACAATCTTACATTTATACATCAGTTGCGAACATTATACCTTACAAATCGTGACAACACAACTGTAGCTTCAAATATTATGCATCACTTTTAATATAGCCAGTCATTGTCAGTCAACCATTACAAAGCTCATTCATATCCTGCCTTCTTTTAAACCTCATTCCTCCTCTGCATGTATTGAACACACATTTGCCATTTTTTCTATGTAATTTGTTCCTACCCTTTTCCAAACATCCCAGTTCCAGTTGTTTTATCTCTGTTACCATCTTTATTATTTCTAGTAAAGTTGATTTAGACTTTGATTTCTATTTTCTAATAATTGCTTTTTTGGCAGCTATCATAATTAGATTCAGCAAGGCCTTACTATGTTCTGTACCATAGCTCAAAAAAATTATTTCCCTAGTCACTCCAACTTGCTCTCCCAGCATCTCTGACAGTGAAGGCTGCAGGGAATCTTTAAAGTCCACCAACTCATTACACACCCAGAAAATATGTTCCCAGTTATCTCTTTCTTCCCCATCACAACTCCAATATTTGCTGTCTACCTGAGGAAAAATTCTTAGGAGCCTGCCTAGGATATAAAAACACCTATGTAAACAATTCCATGCAAAGATCTTCAATCTTATAGATTTTGTTGCATATTTGGGAGACATGCATATATCCTCCATTGTTTATTTATTTATTGCTTATCCAGTCTCTCTTCCCAATCCTTCCTAACCTCCTCTGATTGATTCTTGTATTTATAATGGAATATTTTATACGGTTTACTAATTATTTCTTTCTTAATGACTACTTCTGTTCTAGATTCTGCCAAAAACTCTACCAATGCTGGTCTTTCATTTAGGACCCCCCTATTTCTTTCTCTTTGCCTTTACTCTGATATCAATCCTTGATGTGGAACACAATCTCTAACCTGCAGTCCATATAAGTTCTTGGTATTTTCCCATTCTATTACCTTTCCATCTCTAGTAATTTGCTATCACTCAGTCATGGTTATCCTGGAACACTGATCTACACAGTTGCACTAAAAAAAAAATCACATCACACTACAAGATTCTCTCTCTCTCTCTCTTTGGGTAAATTGCACTTAAGTCTGCAAACTCCTATATAGGACCTATCACTACACTACCCTCAAATACCATAACTGGCTAGAGACACTTTATTGCCTCAGCTACTCACAGCCAGTTGTAGCCCACAACCTTGTACAAAACCCAAGTGTCCCATCCTAAAAAAGCATTCTTCAACCCTACTTAGGCGAAGAAGCCTACAATCAACAAAGAAGGCCTTGCTATCCACTTACAATGTTAATAGCTCTGAAGGGGCAGCCCTTTATTCCATCTACATCCCTAAAATATGGAACTTGCTACCTCTAACACTATGACTCAATAACAACCTGTCCACTTTCAAATATCAACTAAAATACCATATCAAGTACTACTGAATTTGTTCTTGCTCCTCACCAGGCTAACTCTAACATAAACTACCCTGTTCCAAAGCCACCACCTTTCCACATTATTAGGCTCCTCAAAACAATTGGGCCTTAATAATAAATAATAAAGTCTACCTTGTAAATAAAGTGTATATAGTGTAAGTCTCTTATAAATACTGCTATATCTGTTCTCTTAGACTGATAGGTTCATCGATTCATAGGTAAGGACTAGGCAAGCTGCTCTTATTGGTCATTTTAAGCCTAGCCAATTTACTTTTCAAAGGTGAAAATCCAACCCTGCACCTTTTGTTTGTGAGGTAACCTCTTAACCATTATACCAGCCCATGCCATGCTTACTGATACTATTGTCCACACAAACACTGTTATACCTATAACTTTCTGCTTACTTCTCTATCCCCTAAAGGTACATTACCATAATGCAAATTGAAACAATTGTCTGTCTACATTAATGCAGGTATTTATATCTCTATTCATGCATATCCATCTTTAAAGATATTCCAGTACAAATTTGTATATATAAGGACCTCCTTCAGATAGTCGAACCTATAAAAGCTTGACTTTCATATGGCTGAGACCATATGATCGAGCTTTTAAAAGCTCGAATGGTCTGAATGGAGATCTCCATACAGCACAGAATGGGAAGATTTGGGATGCAGCCCCCCCCCCCCCCCGCTAGACACATCTAGTTTTTTTTTTTTTATCAATGTTTCAAATGTTCGATCATATGGTCTCGGCCATATGAAAGTCGATCATTTGAAATTTTGATCATGTAAAGTAGACCCATATATATAAACACACACACACACACACACACACATATATATATATATATATATATATGTGTGTGTGTGTGTGTGTATGTATGTATATCAGTATACTATTATAATTGTATTAGTGTGAATGCTTTTCAATATGCTTTTGTGTAATTTGAGCTAATTCAAATATGCTATTATGTAATGATATTGTGATTATAGTAGTGTGATTGAATACCTTTATTCAATATGCTTTTGTGTAATGTGAACTAATTCACTATGCTACTGTATATCATTTTCTAATACTGCACTATCAAAGGTGGCACTAATGTTTAATTTATTTATGATAATCTACATTGTAGATTGCATTATATTGTCACATTGAGCTTTTCTCCCAAGACTTTCAATGGAAAGGGATTCTGCACTCATTCAGCTTCCCTGAAATGAAAATAAATAAATAAAACAAATAAATACATTTTATAAGTTCATAGGTTCATAGGTAGGTACTAGGCTATTGGCCCTAGGGCCTATATAAGCCTAGCCAAACAGTACCCTGACTTTTGCCAACCAAGAAAATTATTTTCCTGTGCCCCTGTCAAGCAGAGCCACAGAAGTGATCCCCAGGGTGAATTTCCTATCTCCCATCCAGTCATCAAGATTTATCTTGAAGAGTGCTAATGAGGAACTTTGTTTGATATAGATAGGTAGTTTGTTCCAGAGTATGGGAAGTCTCTGGGACAGGAATCTATCCCTCCAGCATGTTCTGTTTATTGTGGTGACAAGGTTTAGATGCCTAGAGCATGTAGCTCAGAGGGATTGGGATTTCTTTATATGGAGCATGTCCAACAACTCCGGGTTTGACATAGCTTTGTATGTAAGGCAGAGATCGCCTCTGAGTAGGCGATATGTGACAGAGTAAAGCTGGAGTTTTTTGAGACGGTCTGTGTAGGGCATCTGTTTGAGGCCAGTAATCATCTTTGTGAGGTATTTCTGTGGTCTTTCTAGTTGTTGTAGATGTCTTGTGAGGTACATACAAAAAGGCGTTGTACTCTATAATGGGTCTAATGAGTGATGGGTAGAGGGGAACAATGACCTCTTTTTTCCTGGATGAGAAAACTTTTGTGATGAGGTGTGCCACGTAGAAGGATTTCCTGACTACTGTGGTGATGTGATTATCAAAGGAGAGACTACTGTCCACCTGTGTCCCAAGGTCTCTTATCACACTTTCGATGTTAAGTAGACTACCACCTATGTGGCAGTTCGTGGGTACAGAGTTTTTACCAAAAGGGATGACAATGCACTTTTTGGCATTGAGCTTGAGGCCATGGCTTTGACACCAGTCATCTGTCTCAGTGAGGCCCTTTTGTAGGATGTCCACATCATTAGGAGTTTTGATTATGGCTACTAGTTTGCAGTCATCTGCAAACTTTGTTAGTCAAAGACCTTCTGCATTAGCCTGTACTTCAGAGAAGTAGATACCAAACAGGAGAGGACCTAGGACTGAAAACTGTGGTACTCCACTTGTCACTGGTCTGAAGTTGGATTTAGAGTCTGCTACTTTCACAGTGTGGGTTCTGTCAGTGAGCCAGTTGGCAACCCATCTTGTGACATAGGGATTTATACCTAGTTTAGTGAGTTTGTCTATAATTCCAGAGTGGGAGATGGTGTCAAAGGTCTTGGCGAGATCTAGATAGGCTGTGTGAACCAACTTACCCTCATATACGGCTTTGGTGACCTCTTCAATGACGTCTATCAGGTTTAGGAGACATGATCTGCCTTTTACAAACCCGAACTGGGTAGAGTCCAGAGTTTGGAGATTACCAATGTCATTGTTTATAAGTTCCATGATGATATGCTCCAGAGCCTTGCAGACCAGGCTCATCAGGCTAATGGGGCAGTAGTTCCTGAGGTCCATGGTGGCTCCCCCTTTGTGGAGTGGGATAACTGTTGCTGTGCACCATTCAGTGGGCACAAAGCCTGAGGTGAGGCTATGATTGAACATGGTACTTAGGTGGGGTGCCAGTTCATTCTGTAGCTCATGTAGAAAGCAGCCTGGGATGTTGTCAGGTCCCATGGATGCTGTGTTCTTGGCTTTGGAGAGTGTGTTTTTACCTGTGCAGCAGTGATTACAGGTACTTTGCATTATTTTGGTATAGAGATGGGCCCATTACGGGATGAGGGAGGGGTAAAGTTAGCACCGAACCTATCTGCCAGGATGTTGGCAATATCAGTTGGCTCTGTATATTTAGTGCCATTGTGCTGTAACTCAGAGCAGATCTGAGTGTTACCACTGAGATTCTTGACATAGCTATAGAATGCTTTGTGGTTGAATTTAGAATCAGTGGTGATTTTGTTTTCGTAACTAACTTTGGAGGATTCTATGAGGGATCTCAGCATCTTATTGAGGCTGACCACGGAGTTCCTCCAATCCTGGGAATTTACTCTTTTTTGCAACAGTTTCTTTTTTCTGTTGTAGAGTTTGTTTATAGCAGGGGACCA
>NC_056743.1:253992688-254095188 GCF_019279795.1 Protopterus annectens
TATGACAATCTGAAATGAATGCAACAGGGTAAGAACACATGTGCATCATAAGCTGAATAGCGGAGTTCAAGTTACAACAGATTGAAGTTTAGGCAGTTATCCTATAGTGTTAAACATTCTGGAGTTTTGTGTTTCTGCACACAGCTTATGAATGTTTTCCGTTTGTAACTTGTTAAAAGGTTTTCGAATAAGATATATATAAGATTGAAAAAAAGGCAGTTAGGACACCCTCAGGCACCTTTGCTATTTATGGCTTTATGAAGAGAGTTGTAATTACACACTGGGTAGGCAAAAACATTTTGACTTTTTTTTTTTTTTTAAATATATTACTATTACTAGACCACACTTCTGGTCTTACTATGAGGATAGACAGTTTTTTTTTTTAAACTTCATTAGTAAATCTGCATCCAACAAGGTGGGATATTTTCTTCTCAAAACTCTAACCCCCCCCCCCCCCCCCAGCAGCTACAGTACTGCATACAATTCTGGTTCTTGGCATGCACGTGCTTCCACATGCACACCAAATTCCCACATAAAAGATACAGTGGGGCTTAGTATGCTGGCATGCCACTCATTGTGTAGCAGCTGGTAATAACCAATCTGGTCCCACGGCAGCTGGCACCACCTCCTTCCCCCAAACCACCTGTACTAATGTTAGCTGACAGGTCTCCTAGATGACAGTTCCATTACCTGTGCGTCTAACTGAACCAACAACCAATATCACCTTGGGGTGCAACCATGGGCCCAATCCTCTTAGCTATATTTAAAGTACGTAGGCTTTAACTGGAAAAAGAAGGAAGGGGACAGTAACTATTAAGCCTCCATTCGAAAGGGTAAAGTATGTTCTTTTTCCTCAAAACAGACTAATTTTATTTATTTATTTATTTTATTTTACATTTGTTAACCGGGCTGGTCTAACTGGATATATTTCCATTTTCAGTAGAGGCCCGGGGAGAAAAGCTCCACAGGAAGACATGGACGAATACAACAAAAACTAACAAATATATAATAACAAAGTTATCAAACGGATTTTTAAAAAAAATAGGTAGGTGTTTTACTCAAGACCATAGTAACTAATTCTATTTAAAGATAGAAGACTAAAGAATTTATAAAATTACAATTCGGTGAAATTTGACTTCAAACTCCTTTCCAGTGCCATATAGATCATAGAAGACAAAAGCTGATTTTTTTTAAATAGATAAATGGTTTTGCAAATAAAAATCAACATGGGTGACAATGAGAGGTGAATTATGTAGTAACAGGAAAGTATACAACTGTGTTTGTCAAAGGCGATCATTAGACCCTCTATTATGAAACCTATGCATTTTTTGCTCTGCTGTGAAATTGGAGAATAAAATGCCTTTTTTGCAGATGACCCAAAAGTGGGCTCAGCAATGAATGATGGTAGAGACGTTTTAAAAAAGCTTTAAAGGGTACTACTAAGAATTTTGGTCAAGAAACAAGTGTACGTTTTTTTTTGTGATGGTGGTGGGGGGCAGAGATATTGTGAAGATTTCATATAATGAAAAAAATTATTTTACATATTTGGAGAGGCTGTGGAGATGTTAAGGGTCTAACAGCATGAAGACTGACATGACTGAGCTGGTGTAAAGGAGGATAATCAAAATGGCATGTGGCTTGGGAGGTACAATCTGAGAACATGCAGCTGGTTTGATTTTACCATTGGGAGGACCAAAATAATTGGGGTAATGTGGCACGAACAAATAAGAATACAAAAGGTAAAATAGATGGATTATAACTTAAGAGGAATGAAAAAAAAAGTGAGACATGCCAGGGCATGACTGGCAAACAGGAACAGTTTAGTTAATGGAACATGAAAAAAATCTGCTCAGCAAAAGTCAATGAACTGTGTAGATATAATCACATTCAAAGTGAGTGAAAGCTTCTAATGAAGATGTTTTTAACTTTCAGATAAATAAGAAAAAGGTCTAATGGGATAGGCTGGGCAACTACTGTAATGGTTAGATACTAAATACAAGTGGCAAGAAAGACACTTCCAGTTTCACTACCTTTCTTGCGTGTGTAAATGCAAAACAAGTATCATCATCGTCTTCTTTCGGCTGTTCCCGTTAGGGGTCGCCACAGCAGATCACCTGTTTCCATTTATTCCTGTCCTCTGCATTTTGCTCTGTCACACCAACTACCTGCATGTCCTCTCTCACCACATCCATAAACCTCATCTTAGGCCTTCCTCTTTTCCTATTACCTGGTAACGTCATCCTTAGCATCTTTTTCCCAATATACTCAGCATCCCTCCTCAGCACATGTGCAAACCAACGTAATCTTGCCTCTCTGGCTTTGTCTCCAAATCTTCCAACCTGGGTTGACCCTCTATTATACTTATTCCTAATCCTGTCCACCCTCGCCACACCCAGTGCAAATCTTAACATCTTTAACTCTGCCACATCCAGGTCAAACTCCTGCCTTTTTGTCAGTGCCACTGTCTCCAACCCATATAACATAGCTGGTCTCACTACCCTCTTGTAGACCTTCCTTTCAATGCAAAACAAGTATAAACTTGTATTTAAATATTTGCACTTGTTAATGACCCCGGACTCAAACCACATAAACCCATATGATGTTATTTATTTGGAAAGCCACCAGATGGCACTACTGCTTACAGTAATCAGGGACACACAGCTGCTATCTATATTTGGAGCTTCTTAAACTATCAGGTTCAAATGCAAAGATCCATTTTTTATAACCTGACCAGTTTCCTTATTTGTCATGGTTTGGGTTACAGGTTTGTAGGTTTAGGCTGTGTAACTGCCAGTTGAGTACCTACAGAAATCCTTGATCTGCAATTTAAAACGTTGAGTAATGAGTCAAATAACGTCAACTAAGCAGTTTTAAATTGAGTTATCAATTCAAGGGGTATTACCTAAACATTTTCTGCTATTGTTAAAACCTTATTTCCATCCTTAAGAATGCATCTTTGCACAGTCTGAAGAATTCTCATCCACTCGCTAACCCCCCACTTAATTAGTAATGCTACAGAAAAAGTACTCTACATACAAATGAATGAATAACATGCCACCTTTGCAATGCACAGAAAAACAACTCAAAGCCAACTGTAACTTACCAAAGCTTTATTTCAAAGTTAACCTTCTGTGCACCACAAAGGTGCTGTGTTATTCATTCATCTGTTTGGGTTCCTACTTTGTGGTATTATGTCTAACCTTGGTGCATGCGCTGGAACAAACCATGGGCATTCATGTGTGGTAAATTCTAAAGCCGTGGGAAACCTGACACTACTGCTTCAACAGTGTAGCCAGCAATTTTGAACCTATTCGGGTGCTATGAAGCAGTCCACAAAACGTGGCATGAACAATTCTGAATCTAGTCTTGGGTTACCAGTGACTCAAACTACTGCAAATGTCAAGTCTGGACCGCATGGGAAATCCTCCTTCTCATTTTGAATTCATTGATTGGAAGACTCATTGGTTCACTATAAATATGGAGGAACCGTGCCAGTCCATTCCTACTGAACATTTTCACTCAATGGATGATTTACTGCACTCCTTTGAAAAATCACTGTTCTCCTTTAAAAGGCTACAGTTGGAGAACAGTTATCTGCTTAAAAATATTGAAGTTCAACATTTTCTTAAGGGACTCAGACTGTGGTGGTTTCCTAATGTATCTCCAATAAGCCTGACATGGTCTGTGAATTACACACTGTACTTGATAAAGCTGGGTGTGATATCATGTGGATCATGGTTAAATATAACAATTTCCAACTGGAGAAGTTACCCAACAAGTTTAAACAAAACCATTTGCAATTATCTTCACTTTACTCATTATGAAACTAATTATTCTAATCTTTTCAACAGTGTGAATAAGCAGTGCAATCTTATATTACAGAGAAAGACTGGCCAGTTTAGAAGGGACACTGATGAGTACGTGAAGGGTAAAGCATACTCTAAACCTCTTGATTTCCAAGGAAATGGCACTTATTTCTCCAATCAGCATGAATCTAGAGGGGGTTCTGCCTCCACCACCAGAAGGTTCAAATAGAGCATAAAACGGTGAGCCCACCCCTTTAATAATGAAAACAGTCAGGAGATCCAGGAGAATCAGGAACAATAACAACGAGCAAACTTTTGGAAATGAAACAAATCCAAGAAGACCTATTAAGAAGCAAGGGGTAAAATCCAAAAGGAACTACTGGAACAATCACAACCAGAAATAACGGTTAGTGACTCTTTTTATAGATGAAACTACTGCAGTGACTTTCAATTTATTTGTAAATGATAGTGGTGACTTTAAAACTGCACGGAAGTAAAACCTGGCAATTTGGATCAGTAAAAGTGGAATGTTTGCCAACAGCAATAGCTTGCGTAGGCCAGGTGTGTTTTAATTCCGGTTTACAACAGACAGTGCAGGTTTTCTAAAAGTTTTGTGAACTTGAAATTCAGTATCTCCTAAGTGCACCATGTGAGGTTAAGTTCTGTAATTTAAATAAAATTGAGAGGAAGTTGTTGCATAACATTTTCCAGAATTCCAGTATACGTGTTATGAAGCCTGATAAAGGGTGGAGGCTTGTTATAATGGACCAGGTGAGATTACCTCAACTCTGTGAATATGCTTTTCCTTCTAGAGACGTATGAGGAAATTTCTAGAAATGAAATTCATTATAGCTTATTCCAGGAATGACAATTTACTACATGACATGTTACTCCAGGGACAAATTACTAAAAGTGATTTTGACTATGTATAACACTAGGCCTGTCACAGCCAGTATATTTAGGATCCCCAAAACACACAATGACATGGCCTTGTCCCCTTTTCATCCTAATGTGGATGGCCTCACGTTCTAAGACCTACTTTACAGTCAAGTTTTTGGACAGCAACTTGAAGGAAGCATTAGTAATATTGCACAGGTCTGTAAAGATTCATGTCATTTTTGAGCTTTTGAATGGTATTAAATTTTCTCTAGACATCATTTATGTAACTACTGATGTACATAGCTTGTTTACAGGCATTCCACATGAATTAGGCCTAAACTGGTTTGAGAACCAACTATTTAAATGTACTGAACTAAGAAGTAGCAAAGTAGATGCTACGGTTACATTAATGGAAATCGTACAAACAATAACTTTATATATTTTGAAGGTCAGTTTTAAAGGCAAACCGCTGGTGTGGATAATGGGCACTGCATGCATCCCCTTGTTTGCAAATTATGTTATGGCTGAATAGGAAGATCAATATTTGCTTACCAGTAACTACAAAGAGAGCTGGATTCTCTATACCAGATTTTTGGATGACATTTTTACTTTATAGAGTGACACTAATGAAAGTTTGGAGGAATTTCTTAACTACATTAACACCACCACACAGTTTTTCTCTTTCTCCTCAAATTTTGCTAGATAACAGAATTACTTTTCTGGATGTGGAGATTTGTAAGGATGTTCTCAATTGGAAGTTTATTCCAATATATATTGTAACCCAATGTTTTCAACTCATACCTTCATTTTTCTAGTCTGAACCCAAAATATCAGAAAAAAATAAATCAGTGGTCAAAGCCAGTTA
This sequence comes from Protopterus annectens, assembly GCF_019279795.1. Classification (NCBI taxonomy): domain Eukaryota; kingdom Metazoa; phylum Chordata; order Ceratodontiformes; family Protopteridae; genus Protopterus; species Protopterus annectens. The sequence goes on from NC_056743.1 coordinate 253,998,239, forward strand.
GTTATACTGGCCTGGATGGTTTCTGAACACGAGTGCTTTCATTAGGAGTGTGATGTACTTATTAACATGTTCTTAAAGACACGTTATCAGACTGATTTTTTTAAATGATATATGCCAGGAAGTAGTGAACAAAAGAGAATGGGCTTTTACCTATCCATTTTGAATAACACTAGTAATACAGATATTGAGATAGTAAAACACTCTACAGGGACTGAAGACATGAACAAGAGGCTTTTCATTTCTACTTTTACCCTAGACAGCCATGCTAAAGCAAAATGTGTTAACAAAAATTGGAATATATTTTATATAGATCCTAGCATATTACATAAAACAGGGGAGAAACCATAATTTGTTTATAGGAGAGGGAAAACTTAAAAAAAAAACTATTTGGAAATAGTACAACAGGAAGGGGCTCATCATAAAAAAATATGGTATGAAAAAAAAAATTTTTGCCCACATTGCTCCAAGACTGTAGGTGGCAATGTGTTTACACTAAGAGGGGTGATTTATCAAATCACAGGGCATTTTAATTGTAGTTCTACAAACGTAGTATACTTAGCCCAGTGTTTACAATGGCCCATTTTATGGGGGGTGGGGGGGGGCCTTTAAGAAGTTAAGAGACTGAATATATGAGCATTTAGATATTAGGAAAAACTAATTTATATTTGCTCTTTACAAACATGTCATGGTTTGTGATACACACAGCACTGGTTTCTTAACTTTGAAGAAATCAGGAAGGACGTTCAGGGTGGGATAATGGATGAACATTTGGATGCCTGTGAACTGAGGTGGCAAATTGAGTTAAATGCCACAAGCTACAGTTTTAAATTAGACGGTAGCAATTAATTCATTTTTTAAACTGAAGCACTTTGACAGTGTGTGATCTTATTTGTTCTTTTTTATCACATGACCTTTGGTGGGTTACTTAAACAGTGTTTTTATGAATGATCTTGGGTCTAAAAACAGAACGAAAGTGCTCAACTTTGGAATAAAGCTTTGCCACGTTACAGCTAGCTTTGAGTTGTCCTTCGGTGCATCCCAAAGGAGGTGTGTTATTCATTCATTCGTTAGTGTATCTGTTTGGGTACCCTACATACAAGTTAAAGCACTTTCAAATACTAAATGTCTACTCATCTATCGGGTATCAGGAAAGTACAGTTTTGTACCTACCATAAATGTAGATGTTCGAGTGCGCATACAGCTGCAGTCATCACACTTGGGTTATCTGCCGTCAGGCGGGTCCTCGGTCGGCCGAATTCCAAAGTCTAGGTCCGGCGTCGGTTATCGTCGCTTCTTCCCTGACGTCAGTGCGGCAGGGGTATAAAAGAGGCAGCCGACACCATTTTCTTCAGTTTTTCTTACCCCAGATGTCAGGTGCCCCCAGAAAAGAAGACAAAACATGATGTTATGCAAACATACATAAGTAGATAAATCAAAACAGTAGTTGCAAGCAAATACACCATAAAGGAATACCCCAAATAGGTTGTATGATACAGGTGTTTGGCATAAGCCCTGTCCTAAGAAGGGATGCAGGGAGGGTAACCTGGACTGCAGCTGTATGCGCACTCGAACATCTACATTTATGGTAGGTACAAAACTGTACTATGTTCATCGTGCATACAGCTGCAGTCATCACACTTGGGTAGAAACCCAAAGCTAAGTAAGGGTGGCTGGTACTAAGTGGAATTAGGAGGAGCTAGAATGCCCTGCAGGACTGCTGTGGCAAAGCCCGCTCTAGATTTTGAGTATAGTGGAAGGTGGTAGTGCTTGGAGAAAGTGTGCACTGAACTCCAAGTTGCTGCTTCCAAAATGTCCTTGGTAGGGACCCCCCTGAGGAGCTGCTGAGGTAGCTGTAGCCCTGGTGCAGTGGGATCTGATGTATACAGGCACTGATTTTCCATGAAATGAATAACAAAAGCGTATGCAGTGAGCTATCCATTTTGAAATAGTCTGTTTGGAAATGGCCTTTCCCTGAGCACCTGTAGCATAGGACACAAAGAGCTGCTCAGATTTTCTGAATGACTTTGTTCTGTCCAAGTAATAACGAAGTTGCCTGTGAATGTCCAAGGAATGTAGAAGCCTCTCTCCTTTGTTCTGTGGATTTGGATAAAAGGTAGGTAAAGGAATAGTCTGATTCAAAGCCACACTGGATACTACCTTTGGCATGAAGGTAGGGTTGGTTCGTAAGGAAACCCTGTCCTGATGGAAAATGATGAATGGTTGCACAGCCATGAGGGCCTGTAGCTCCAAAACCCTATGTGCTGAGGTAATGGCCAGAAGGAAGGCTGTTTTCCATTACAAGTACTGTAGCTCTGCTGTAGCAGCCGGCTCAAAAGGAGGCAGTGTCAGCTTCTCCAATACGAAGTTGAGGTCCCAAGCTGGAGCTGGTGGTTTCTGTGGGGGTTGTATATTTTTTGCCCCCCTGAGGAACTGCCTTAAAAGAGGATGTGAGAATAAAGGAGGATCCATATTGTACTGTGCTGAAATGGCTGAAGCGTGGATCTTGATGGAAGAGAAGGAAAGGCCACTGTTTAACATCTCAGCTAGGTACTGTAAAATCTGAGGTATATTTATTACCCAAGGATTCTGACCTTAGCTTGATTCTAGGAACAAAATCGTTTCCATTTGGTGGAGTAGGTTTTTTTAGTAGAGGGTCTCCTGGCCTCCAAGATGACATCCTGTACCTCCTTGGACAGGAGAGTCTGTTGGCAAATTAAGGTATTCTCCATGCAGCTAGATTTAGAGTTCTGAGCTGGCTGTGAAGGGTCTTGTAATTGTGCTGGGACAAAAGAAGAGGAACTTGTGGAAGGATCCATGGTGGTGAGTGTGACGGGCTCTTTAGGAAAGGATACCAGTGCTGTCGTGGCCAGTCTGGAGCAATGAGAAATTTGTGGCCTCTCTGCTCTGGTTTTTAATAGGACTTTGGCCAGTAGAGGTAGAGGCGGGAAGGCATACACTGTCAATGTTGTCCAAATGAAAGAGTGCATCCACTTTCCAGGCCTGTGGATGATAGGTCCTTGAGTAGAATTTCTCCAACTGGTAATTTCTGTGGGTAGCAAATAGATCTATGTCTAGCTGTCCCCATGCCTGAGTTATCTTTGAGAAGACTTGAGGATGCAACTTCCATTCGTGTGGGTCTGTCATATTTCTGCTTAAGTTGTCTGCCAGTGTGTTTTCCTTCCCTGGCAGGAATTGTGACTGTAGTTGAATTTGTAATTCCAGTGCTGTGTTCCACAGGGTCATGGCTTGTCTGGACAGGGGGTATGAATGCGTACCCCCTGTTTGTTTATGTACCACATGGCTGTGGTGTTGTCTGTCCTTATTAATAGCTGGCCTGGATGCAGTAGGTCTTTGAAGGTCATAAGAGCATTTTGCACAGCTAGCATCTCCTTTTAGTTGATGTGTAGGTGCATCTCTTTTTGGGATCATTTTCCCTGAATACACTGACCTGCCATCTGTGCTCCCCAGGCGTAGTCTGAGGAGTCTGTTGTGATGATTTGAGTTGCTTGTGGTAAGCAGAAAGGAAGACCCGTGTTTCTTTGGCATGCTTGAGCCCACCACAAAAATTCCTTTTGAAGGCATGGAATGAGTGGTATAATTGTTTCCAAGCTGTGGCTGTGTTGAGACCATAAGTTTTTTAGGTACCATTGTAGTTTCCTCATATGCAGCTTTGCAAATGGTATTAGTAGGACACAAGATGCCATGAACCCCAGAGCCTGCAGGATTTTCCTTGCAGTTAGCCTGGTTAAAGTTGCCATTCTGTTGAAGTATTGAGGCAGTTGCCCTTGTTTGTCTGGCGTGAGGTAGGCTATCTGGGTCGTTGTGTTTAAGCTGGCACCCAGGAAAATTATCTGTTGAGAAGGTATTAGTTTTGATTTCTTTTTGTTCACTGTGTACCCCAGGCAGTTTAACAGTTTTATTACAAACGCCAGATGTTGCAAAAGAATGTCCTTGCTGTCTGCTTGGATCAGGCAGTCGTCCAGATATGGGAAGATTTGGATTCCTCGTTGTCTGCAGAAGGCAATTACTGATGCCAGGAATTTCGTAAACACTCTGGGGGCAGTAGATAAGCCAATGGGCAATGCAGAGAATTGGTAATGGGTTGAACCTGCAAGAAATCTGAGGTATCTTCTGCAATCTTGTCTGATAGGGACATGCAGGTATGCCTCATTGAGGTCCAACATTACCAGCCAAGACTCCTTGCCCAGCATGGGAAGAAGCTGCTGTAATGTGAGCATCTTGAATTTTGGTACCTCTAGATATGTGTTTAAAATAGATAGGTCTAAGATGGGTCTCCAATCTTTGTCCTTCCTTGGTACCAGAAATAACCTTGAATAAAAACCTTGACCTTGTTCTTTTGCAGGTACCTCTTGAATTGTTGTCATATCCATGAGAGCGGTAATTTGCCTTTGTGCCTCTGCCCACTGATTTTGTGGCAGGCCTGGCATGCCTCTCATTTTTGGAAGGGTGTGAAAGTGGAACCTGTAGCCTCTGTCTATAATATCTAGAATCCATTTGTCCTCTGTAACAATGTGCCAGTTTTTTGAAAATAAGGCCAGTTTTCCGCCCAAAGGTGCTGCCATTATAGCTCTGCTTGGCAGGCATAGGGGAAAGTCATTGCGTCTGTTTTCTTAATGACTGCGGTCTATCTTCTCCACCTCTTGGGGCTGGTGTTTGCCACTGTCTAACTCTGTAAGATCCTTGAGGTTGTCCTCTACCCCTTGGGCGTCTGTATCTGCCCCTTTGGGGTCTGTCCGTGGCTGGAAAGGACCAATTTTTTGAAGGCCAGTTTCTGCTGAAGCATGGAGGCTGCACCTGCAAGAAATCTTTAACTGTTTGCATAGATTTCGCTTTTTCCTCCATTTTCTTTAGTACCTCCTTAGCTTTAACACCGAACAATACAGCTTTTTGTAGTGGTGCATCTACTAACTTTGCTTTGACATGATCTGGTAAAGTTTGCTCTTTGAGCCAAGCATGTCTACGTATGACAGACCCTGTGACAGCAGCTCTACATGAGGCCTCTAAAGCATCAAAACCACACCGCAAGGTATCTTTCCCCACTTGTTCTGCTCCATGCAACAAATCCTGCAACTCTTTCAAGTCTTGTTGTTCTGTTTGCGTCATTTTGCTTTTCAGCTGAGATAGCAAGAACTGTTGGTATTTTAACATATGAAATTGACAGTTTAATGCTCTCATGGTTAAAGTGGCTAATATATACACCTTTTTCCCCCACCTTTCTAATGCTCTGGAATTTCTCTCTGAAGGTAAAGAATTTTCAGCAGTAGAGGCCTTAATCCCCTTGGGACCCTGTGAAATTGTTTCTGGGTCAGCAGTATGGCTTTTATAAAGGAACTGGTGAGAATCAGGAACCCGGTAATATCTGTCTGGTTTAACAGGGGCTGGAGGTAATGAGTCTGGATTAAGACTGGCTTCTGTGTACACATCATCCAAAATATCTAAGACAGGAGGAATAGCCAGGGGCCTATGATGGGGAAGTAGTAGAAATTCCCTGAGCCTTTTCTTGGAATCTGAGTAATCTTGGCCTTCCCAGTGGAAGTGATCTCTCAATGTATGCAGGGTTTCCCCAAAAGAGTAGTCCTCAGGGGGGGAGACTGAGGGAATAGACTCCTCAGCATCAGAGTCTTCAAATGGGGAATAGGCGTAATCCTGGTCCTCAGAATGGTCTGAGGTAATAGAAGCCTGGTCTGAGGAAGGGTAGTCTTCCTCCAACCTGGGTCTTTTGTCTGAGGGGGGTTGAGAACCCCTGATGAGAGTAATCAAATCCTCAGCCATTTTAAGCATCTGTTTCTTAGGCATGGGGCCTTGATAGGGGGTCTGAGGACCCTGTTTTTTAATTTTCATTGCAGCTTTAGATTTAGTGAACAATTTAATAGAGGAGGTGGTAGGCCTGAAAACGCCTTCAGAAATGGCAGGCCTCGCTAAATTTTCAGTTTCCCCACCAAGAGTGGCGTCGGTATCTGCAGAGGGAATGGAGACCGAGGATCCTGCGACTTTGGGTAATGAAGTCGCCGGTAAAGTAGTTTCATCGGTAGTCAGGGGCTGCGTAGGCACCTCGCTGAGAACCGGAGAACCGGTAGTCGGCCTAAGTGTGATCTCAGTACTCGGAGCAGGCCTCGGATGTCTGTCCTTATCCTTGCGTTTTTTGCCTAAAACTGGCGTCGGTGCATCCGACGACATGATATAATAAAATTTTTTGCCAAAATAATGAAGGGTGAACTCCGCCCGGTGCTTAATAGTGCGCTTGTTAAATCTAGCACAAAAACGGCAGGCCGAGACGTCGTGGTCTGGCCCTAAGCAAGGTATACAGTAAGAGTGAAAATCCTTATGCGGTATTTGCTTCCCACAAGAAATGCAATTATTAACTTTGTCTGACATCGGTCTGAGGCAAGAAAAGTTTCCCCAATGGGGTACTTAGCTTTAAAGAAGACTTCGGCTGAAATACTATTCGTAAATCTCAGGAGCTGGCCGACCGGCACTTGCGAACTGCTTCTGCTTCGGGCACCACGCGACAAGAAAGACTGAAGAAAATGGAGTCGGCTGCCTCTTTTATACCCTTGCCGCACTGACGTCAGGGAAGAAGCGACGACAACTGACGCCGGACCTAGACTTTGGAATTCGGCCGACCGAGGACCCGCCTGACGGCAGATGACCCAAGTGTGATGACTGCAGCTGTATGCACGATGAACATCTGCCACAGCACTTAACTCTGCCCTTACTATGGAAGTGAATAATCCCCGGAAGTGAGGCTCAGCATGTCTGTTCTAAGCGGTCTTTAGCACATGTGCACATGCTCTCTCTCTCGGCTGCCTATACCAGAGTGGATCCTGGAGTCTAAACCAGGCATCTGCATACTTAATGTGGTCTCGATGTCACAGTCCTCTAATGGTTTTCATGTTTCCACTCCTGACTCTTGCACAGGATTACCTCTGGGATTAATACTTCCTTAGGGACCCTATGTGGAGCAAGGTCCCACACAGTACTATCTTATCTCTTTTGGGACACACACACCCAAGAGGAGACATTAACAGGAGTGGTCTGAGGTATCAGCACTGTAGTGATGACACCAAATGCTTCTCTTTCCTTCCTTACTCCAGGATAGGCTAATTTCACTAAGGTTGCCTGCCTGACACCCTTTACTGGATGTATGCGAGTTGTTTTGAAGCTCAAACCCACCATGATGGAAGTTGTCAGTGGATCTATTAGGCCCTTCAGTGCTGTACAGCTTTCCATCATAATTACTTGTGAGGACAAAAGTCTGAAGTCTACAAGATCTGTGCACCACTCTGACATCTGAAGACCAAAGCATTTGCTTCTGCTGAATCCTCTTGCTTTCATTTTCAGAATACACAGGACCTTGTTACAGTCCTTTATATTCTGGTCTTGTGCTTAAAACTGTGAAGTCTTGTACTTGAGGCTTCAAGTTCATTTTCATGCCTAAGCACTTTATAATACAAAGACATGAACAATGTAACGTCAGAACATAAAACCAATAAGATGTACAACAAAGCTAAATGCTATTACTTCACTCTACATTTCAAATAAACAGGTTTTATGGGATCATTTAAAATCTCCTAGTGTCAGGTACTCCCCAGTAGTACACACTCTGTTCAGCAAAGAAAGAAGTCCACAGGTTTCCAGATGCACCCCTTAAATCACTAACAGCCCCATGCAGGCTGAGTTTTAAGATGTCAAGCACAACTGTCTGCAGTATGTAGGGTATTAAAAATGCAGTCATACACAATGGGTTGCAAAAATGATCACATTATCTGTATTCTGCAATGTTTGTGATGACCATCTGTAGCTTGAAGGTCAGTACACAAGGTATTATTGTACAGTCAGGGTCTTGCCGACCGTCAAAAATTATTGACATGTTTCCAGCTGTCAGCTCAGCTGCACTTGGCTTGTGGAGGTGCTACTTGAGGGACAAATCTGCAGTGGGTGGAACACCTATACAACTCTCCTGTGTTGTATCAGCTGCTGTGACTGACAGGACAGCAAGTGAAAGATGACAGTACATCTTAAAGACAAAAATCTAGCCAAGACAGAAGGGAAGGCTGGCCCACTCACTACCCTGCAAACAAAGGTTCCCAATATTAGAACAGATAATTTTAAGATGTGCCCATTTTTAAGACCACAAATGCTGCACAGATAGAAATGTTCTTTGGATGCAGCAAAGGGGAAGCAAGAATGCCTGATACTCAGAGGACCTCTTCTGTCAGGCAAAAGGCTTCCTTCATCCATGATAACTAGTACAACCAACAAGAGGAGAAAGAAGCATGTGAACATCAAAGATGATATTCAAAGTAATCAACTCCTAGTGCCTCTCTTGAAGGTGATCAAAGAGGATACCGTACTAGTAGGGGCATTCAGAATGATGTGCCTATACTCTTGTTAAAAGAAGAAAGCCTAAGCCACACTGCTAATCCTGCTATCCTAGTCACAGCAACAGTAAAGTCATAATTACAGAAGGCTTTTTGAAAGCTCGCTATAGAAGCAATGATAAGGATCTTCACCATGTTCTCCTCTGTTCCACAGTCACTGAGGTCTGCCAGTTTATTCCAGCACCTGCTCTAAATATTACTAGAAGTATGGCATCTCACACAAACTCCACACTTTCATTTTTTAATACAAACATCTGTGCATTTCTAATACAAAACTCTACTTCCATACCTGGGTAGCAACACACAATCCTGATATCAGTGCAGTGCTGAAACCTGGTTCAAACCACATGCTAGCAACCCTTATTTCCCCCTAGTTACAATATCATTCAAGCTGATCAGGCAAACAAGAGTGGTGTGGGTGCATCAGTATTCTATTCCAGTCAATTAACATCCTACTCACAAAAAATATTCAACTTCTCTGACACAGAATTGCTAACAAGTCTCTCAAAAAACTTACTGCACTGGTCACATTCATACTCTTCACGGTGTCAAGCAGGGCAGTGGAAACATGTCCTCAGACTTGACTTTTTTTTTTTTTTTTTTTTTTTTTTTTTTAACTATTTGAGATTCATTGCTCCGCCTTTACAGTTTTATCTGGATGAATGCCCTATGACCCATGACAACATCATGGTAGCTACTGCTGTGATGGTGGCTGTTGTAGGTAGTAATAACAGTACTGACAATTCAGATACTGAAGAAAACGTTAGCAGTGATGTCCTGATATAGCTGGAAACAATTCTCACTGCTACAAATAACTGGTAACATCAGAGTCTGATGCATTACTTTCAGAGTATTGGGGAAGACAGCTTATGGAAGTCAATGGAGTTCAGTGAATTATGACTTGGATGTTGACTCCCCAAGTGCTTATTTCTGTTTGCCGCTCTTTGATTTATTTGCAAAATCTAAATTTTAGTAATACTTGTTAGTGGGTGTAGTAGTTGTCAGGGCTGAGGCATTTTTTTAAAACTTGTTTTCTAAATGTGATGCCAAAAATTTTCAACTTGTTCATTTCATGCAAATATACATTCCATCATGTTATCACAGTGTGAAATTAGCGAGTCCACTCAGTATATAATTTGAAGTATTTTGAAGTGAGTGTTGTAAATTAATGACATGAAATTACTTCAACAGTGCCTGTAGCTCCATTTCTGAATTTTTTTGTCTTGGCTTACAGCATCACTACCACACTTTCCATTTTAGTTGACACACTGATGCACTTACGTGATCTCCTACTTGATTCATTTTACTCAAATCTTTTAAGAACTAGATTGCTACTTATTTTAAAAATATATATGTATTCCAAGGATATCTTCATCAATTTTCTGGTTGTGCAGATAATCAAATAGGTGTGCCACATATTCTTAAAAAATACTATTATGTTATAATTTGTATTAATTATTCTCTGGTACAACATCGGAAACAATACGAAATGTCACAGAGAAATATGTACTGCACGCACATTGTACCAAAGACTGGCACCAAATACAAGACGTGCCGCAAAGGGAAACATACAGACATAAAACATAAGAACACATTAGTATACACTCATCTCCACCTTGAAGTCATCACAAAAAGCAGTGTATACCTAGTAAACAGGAAATAAGAGGACACTGCATGAAGACAAATTGCCAAGTAATACTGAACAACCTGTGCTCTTCAAACAACCAGGAAAAAAAAAAAAATCAAAATTCAATATCTGCACAACAGCAAGGATTGTAGTAACCAAAAATATAAAAGGAAATGAGAAAATTACATGCAATGTAGCTCATGGTACAATTCATAAAGACTTCAGTTTACCTTCAGCCAAGAAAATAAATATATGAAATGCAACTAATCAGTACATAGTACACAGTACACATCACAGCATAGGTACTGTCAAAAAATGGCAAGGTGTAAAAGAAAATTATGGGGGGAAAGGGAATTCATTGCCTTGCCTAATATCTACATATATTTATGCCATAATACACTGACATTTCAGGAAACAATGAAAATCGCAACTATAAAAATAACTATGCTTGGAAAACCAACTGTTCAATATTTGACAACAGTTGCACAACCTCAACAGTCCTAAAAACAGCTGCTTTACTTCAAGTTAGTAACTATGTAAATGTTACCAAACTACATTTCAATGGAATTCGCACACAGACACACGCACACATTCTGCATAAATGCATTTTTTATCAATTTCAACAATGGCTGGAAAGTGCCAGGAATAACTAAATCTCAAAATAGGTAAAACAAATTTAGACGATTCAAGAGAAACCTTCAAAGTTTAACCTTCCCACTCAACTCATGCTTTTGTTTTCATACCATGATGACGAACTGGGCTTTTCAAATGAGTGGCTTGATTACTCAAAATCCAGCAGAATACCATCAGTGCCCATTTCAAAAAAGGGAGAGCATTACCAGCTTAACACCAACATCAAAAACTACTGCATTTCTCCAAAATACAGCCCACAACTGTCATACATCATGGAGTACATAAGCTGGAAAAAACATGTCCAATACACTTTAAAAGAAAATCTCTCTGTAGGATAACACTACATACTCCCCAACAATTACCTTTTTGTAAGGGAAGACATCCTCTATGGATAACATCTACCATAACCCAAGGCTTCCCAGATTAAAAAAAAAAACATTAAGGTACATTCCCTGGAACCTTTAAGCACCCACCACTCCAACATTTGCTACTTGACAACACAGCACCATAGCCAAATCCATTAACTTTAGCTTCACAAGGAACACGAACATTCTTAACCAAATCACTTTCTTCTCCTTATCACAATATGACTGGTCACAACTTAAATATCTCACACTTCATCAAGCAGTCCCAAGATTCAACTGCATCTTCCATAATATACTAGATAGCGTTGCTCCAGTTAGATAGGAAAAAACCTCATCATGATAGTTAAAAGTCAGTAACAAGACTGATCATGCTACAAAGAAACAAAATATGGAAATCCTCATGCAGAAATAAAAATCAGTCCTCTTTCCAATCATAGAGGCAACTTTGTAATCTCTCAAAAAAAAAAAAAAGTTAGAAATAACAGACAGGCTACTACACTTTTTATCAATACTCCTAAAGCTCTAATCTTAAGTCCTTCTGGTCATACATCAAAAACTTGTTAAAATCAGGCAAATCTTCTCAGTCTACCCCTTTTCCCAACCTGCACAACCAGGACACATGATGTATATTTAACTCTCATTTCATAAATACTGAGGCTACTTTTAACACTCAACAGCTTTCTCTACACAATCCGTCCATCTAAGAAAAGTCTCTTGCTTTCAGCTTTCAACCAGTATCAATTAAAACTAACCAGAAACTTCTTAGCAAACTTAAACCCTCCACTCTGGCCCCAGACAATCTTCATGCCAAAATACTGAAGCTGGCTGCCAAACATTTTACTTATCCCATTTTCATTCTGATACAATCATTCTATATGTGAAGTCATTGTTCTTTCATCATGAAATCTCAAAATGCACTCGCTCGAGGCATTCCTTAAAATGGAGGACATCAACATGTGTACTGTAAAAGAGACCTGGTTCAAGGCAGCAGAAAGCACCCCTGCAATACCAGGCTATAACTCACTCCACACCTTTCGGCCCCAGAACTTAGAATGAAGCTCCAAAGGCGGTGGTGTCTCCATATTCATAAAGGAGGCACACACCTCCAGACTGGTAGCCCAACATAACGCATCAGAGATACTTCAGGTGCAGCTAACATTGGGTAAGACAGCTATTCAGGTCTTAGCCTGCTATAGGTCACCAACCATGTCCCAAGACTCGCACTCCACATTCCTAAGCACCCTGGAGAATATCAGGGTCCAACCTAACCCTCTCTTACTAGGAGTCTTCAACTACCCCTCCATTAACTGGGTAAACTACTCATGTACCAATACACTTGCCCAACGTTTCCTGGAGTTGATCAATTCTACTGCCCTGGACAAGCTCGTTTTTACCCCCACTAGAGGTAGCAACATCCTCGACCTGGTCATTACTAACATGGGCGACTGTTGCTCTACACCAATAGTCTGCTCCTCCCTGGTTAGATCTGACCACAAACTAATCACCTTGGAAATCCACATCCCCCCAGCCAGCAAAGGTAGCCACCATGAAAAACATCTCCAAAGCTAACTTTGGGATCCTAAAAACAGAGGTGGCTAACTTTACAGCACCCATGCAAATGGAGAATAGTTGTGTGACTGGAGAATCATACACCAATGCACTGTACGAACACATACACAAATGCATAGATCTCGCTATACCCAATAGAACCAAGACACTCTCCTCCTAAAAAAAGAAGCCAATCTGGTGGTCCCCCTGCCATAAACAAACTCTACAATAGAAGGAGGAAACTGATGCAGAATAAGGTGAAGTCCCAAGACTGGAAAAACTCCCTTATCTGCCTCAACAAAAAGTTGAGCTCCCTCATCAAATCCTATAAAGCTAGGTATGAAAACATAATTGCAGCAGATAGTAAAGACAACCACAAAGGCCTTCTATAGTTATGTAAAGAATCTCCATGGCAATACCCAGATTTGCTCTGAGCTACTGCACAATGGTACCTCCTATACCGAGCCAAGAGATATTGCCAGTATACTGGCTGACAGATTCACTGCCAACTTTACCCCCCCCCCCCACCAAGGACAAATCACAATACCAGTAGATTGCCAGGCACCCAGTATTACTGCTGCACAGGTTAAAACAGCACTGTCCAAGGCCAAGAATACAGCTTCTATGGGAACTGATAATATCCCTGGTTGCGTTCTACATGAACTACAGAGTGAACTGGCACCTCACCTGTGTCTCCTGTTCAATCACAGCCTCACCTCAGGCTTTGTCCCTGCCGAGTGGCACACTGCTACAGTCATCCCTCTCCACAAAGGAGGAGTGACTACAGACCCTGGGAACTATCGCCCCATTAGCCTGACGAGTCTGATACGCAAAGCTATGGAACGCATCATCATGGACCTAATAAAAAAGGATACAAGGAATCTCCAAACTCTGGATCCCACACAGTTTGGTTTTGTGAAGGGTAGATCAAGCCTGTTCAACTTAGTCGACTTCTCTGAGTCAGTCACTAGAGCTGTGGATGAAGGCAAGGGTGTTCATACAGCCTACCTTGATCTGGCCAAGGCTTTTGATACCATTCCCCACTCAGGAATCAGAAAAACGCACTAAGCTTGGCATCAACCCCTATATCACTAGGTGGGTTGCAAACTGGCTCACAGATAAAACCCACAGTGTGAAAGTAGCTGACTCCCAAGTCAGACTGCCAATTAGTCACGAGTGGAGTCCCACATCTTCTCCTGTTTGGTATCTACTTCTCTGAAATCCAGGCCAACACGAAGGGACTCTGGCTAACAAAGTTCACAAACGATTGCAAGTTGGGAGCTATTAACAACTCCCCAAGTGATGTTGACATCCTACAGAATAGCTTCACTGTGACCAACAACTGGTGTCAGAACCATGGTCTTAAGCTCAATGCCAAAAAATGTAGTCATCCCTTTTGGGAAAAATCCAGTTCCCATGAATTACCACATTGTTGATAGCACACTGAACACAGAAGACGAAATAAGAAATCTGGGAACACAGGTTGACAGCAACCTCTCTTTTGATCACCACAATGCCACTGTGGTCAGTGTCCTTCTGTGGGGTACATCTCATTACTAAGGGTTTTGCATCCAGGAAGAAAGAGGTCATTGTCTCCCTATACTCTTCCCTCATTAGGCCAATCACAGATTACAATGCCCCATTTGGCATGTACCTCAATACACACCTGCAACAACTGGAGAGGTCGCAAAAGTACCTCACAAAGAGGATCCTAGGCCTTAAACACTTGTCCTATATGGACAGACTCAAAAAACTCCAACTATTCTCTGTCTCATATCGCCTACTTAGAGGCGATCTTTTCTTGACTTACAAATCCATGTCTGACCCAGCTCTGTTAGAAATGCTACATCTAAAGAAATGCCAATCCCTCTGCACCACACGCTCCAGAGACTTCAATCTCATTACCACAATTAACAGAATATGCTGGAGGGACAGGTTCATAACCCAGAAACTGCACATGCTATGGAAAGTACAGTTTTGTACCTACCATAAATGTAGATGTTCGAGGATCCCATTGCTGCAGTCCTTACTATTGGGTAGTCCGCTATCCAGTCGGCCCGAATACCAGAGTATATGGCTGACGTCGGTCAGGGCGCATTAGACTGACGTCAGTACGTCAGGGTACTAATGCGCATGACCGACGCCATATCCTCAGTCTTTTCTTGCCCCAGATGTCAGAAGACCCTAAAAAGACAAGGCCCAAAATACCTGCACCAAAAATATGTACAATATATACAAGAATATACACAAAAATATCAGCATGTAACCTCACCTACACAACCACCCCTAAACACAGAGGGAAGGAGGGAGGGTAAATTGGACTGCAGCAATGGGATCCTCGAACATATACATTTATTGTAGGGACAAAACTGTAATATGTTCTTCTGCTTCCCATTGCTGCAGTCCTTACTATTGGGTAGAATCCCAAAGCAGAGGTAAGGGAGGCTGGCAAATCATAAAGAAGCAGGAGCTGACAACATGCCTTGCAAAACAGCTGTGGCAAAACCAGCCCTAGACTTAGAGTAGATAGGAAGGTGATAATGCTTAGAGAAAGTATGCACTGAACTCCAAGTAGCTGCTTCCAAAATATCCTTAGTTGCCACCCCCCTTAGAAATGCTGTTGAAGTGGCAGTAGCCCTAGTGGAATGAGGCCTAATCCCAGCTGGAATCTCCTTGCCATGATGGGAATAACAAAATGCAATGCAAAAGCCAATCCACCTAGAAATAGTTTGTTTTGACACAGGCTTGCCCTGCGAACTCAAAGCAAAAGAAACAAACAACTGCTGAGACTGCCTAAAATCCTTAGTCCTGCTTAAATAATAACGCAATTGCCTGTGTACATCTAAAGTGTGCAAAATCTTTTCCCCTTTATTTTGGGGGTCTGCATAAAAAGTAGGCAAATGAATAGTTTGGTTTAAAGCCACACTAGAAACCACCTTAGGCATAAAGGAAGGATTAGTACTTAATGATACCCTATCCTTATGGAAAATCAAAAAGGGCTCTACTGCCATAAGGGCCTGCAACTCAGACACCCTTCTTGCAGAAGTAATAGCCAACAGAAAAGCAGTCTTCCATGACAAGTATTTCAATTCAGCAGTAGCCGCAGGCTCAAAAGGTTGTAGAGTAAGTTTTTCCAACACAAAATTGAGATCCCAAGCAGGAGTAGGAGCTCTACATGGGGTCTTATATTCTTTGACCCTCTAAGAAACTGCTTGAACAAAGGATGCGAAAACAATGGTGGGTCACAATCATAGTGAGCTGAAATTGCTGCAGCATGAATCTTAATGGAAGAGAAGGACAAACCCTTGTCCAATAACTCAGTAAGATATTGAAGAGCCACACTCAAATTAGGCTCAGAAATCTCCAAATTCTTTGCTGTACTCCAAAATAAAAATCTCTTCCATTTTTCTCGTACACTTTCCTTGTACTAGGTCTTCTAGCTTCCATAATCACATTTAAAACTTGTTGAGGAAGTTGAGACCTGCTGTGTTTCAACACAGAATATGCCAGGCTGTTAGATGAAGAGAGTGAAGCTTGACATTGAGCAGATGACCGTCCTTCTGAGATAACAGATGAGGAATCAGAGGTAAAGGCCATGGAGGCTTCTTTACCAGACTCCGTAGTAGTGGGTACCAGTGTTGCCGAGGCCAATCTGGAGCTATCAAAATCATCCTTGGCCTGTCTTGTCTGACCTTTAATAGTACCTTTGGAAGAAGAGGCAGAGGTGGAAAGGCATACACATGAAGATTTTTCCAACTGAAAGACAGAGCATCCACTTTCCAAGCTGTGTGATGAAACCCCTTCGTGCAGTACTTTGGCAGCTGGTGGTTTAGTGGAGAAGCGAACAGATCTATGTCTGGAGTTCCCCATGACACTGTCAATTTCTGAAATACATGAAGATCCAGTTTCCACTCGTGGGGATCCATGATTTGTCTGCTTAACACATCTGCTAAGGAGTTCTGTGCTCCCGGCAGAAACCTTGCCTGAAGAGTTAGTTGCAAGCTTAGCGCAGTGTCCCATAAATTCAGTGCTTGCCTGCATAGAGGATAAGAATGTGTTCCCCCTTGCTTGTTGATGTACCACATGACAGTTGTGTTGTCTGTTAGAATCAACACCTGCCCTGGAAGAAGTAACTCCTTGAAAGCCATTAATGCAAACTGGACTGCTAACATCTCCTTCATGTTGATATGTAGATGCTGTAGTCTGGCAGGCCACTTGTCTTGTATCCACTTTCCATTTAGATGAGCTCCCCAAGCAATGTCCGAGGCATCTGTCGTTAAAATCTGACTTGCCTCTGGCCGGGTCACAGAGAGTCCCTTGTTTAGGTGACATTACTGAGCCCACCACAAAAATTCTTTTTGAAGGCAAGGTATTATTTGAATGACAGTGTCCAAATCCTGGCAGTGCTGTGTCCATACATTTTGAGATACCATTGTAGCTTCCTCATATGCAGTTTGGCATTGGGAAGCACCAGAATACAAGATGCCATGAACCCTAATGCTTGAAGGACTGT
Organism: Protopterus annectens; assembly: GCF_019279795.1. Taxonomy (NCBI): domain Eukaryota; kingdom Metazoa; phylum Chordata; order Ceratodontiformes; family Protopteridae; genus Protopterus; species Protopterus annectens. The sequence goes on from NC_056743.1 coordinate 254,015,327, forward strand.
CCTTGCAGTCAGCACGGACTGATGAGATAGTTGATGGAAGTAAAGTGAGAGACTCTTTTGTTTGTCCGGGGTTAAAAAGGCCATCTGGGCTGCTGTATTCAGTCTCACACCCAGAAAGCACGTCTTGAGAGGGTACTAGACTGGACTTTATTTCGTTCACAGAATACCCTAGGCATCTTAGCACTGCTATAACATATTCCAGATGCTGTAGAAGGTCTTCCTTTTCTTGAGCCAGAATCAGGCAGTCGTCCAAGTAAGGATAGATTTGAATTCCTTGTAACCTGAAGTAAGCTATCACTGGAGCCAGAACCTTTGTGAATACTCTGGGCGCAGTAGATAAGCCAAAGGGCAATGCAGAGAACTGATAATGAGAATTTCCAGCTCGAAACCGCAGATACTTCCTGCAACTTAACCTTATAGGCACATGAAGGTAAGCTTCCTTGAGATCTAAAGTTACCATCCAGTGATCTTTGCCCAGCAGAGGTAAAAGCTGTTGTAACGTCAACATCTTGAACTTGGGAATGTCCAGATAAGTGTTGAGGAGAGATAAATCCAAAATTGGTCTCCACGTGTTCCCCTTCTTTGGTACTAGGAACAGGCAAGAATAAAATCCTAGGCCCCTTTCTGATACAGGCACTGTCTGAATGGCCCCCATCTGGAGTAACTGAGAAATTTGCTTGTGAGCCTCTTTTCTTTGTGGAGGAGGAACGTCTGGCATGCCTTTGAAAGGAGGCATTGTATGGAAATAAAACCTGTAACCGTGGTGAATGATATCCAACACCCATCTGTCTTGAGTAATTAAATCCCAATTTTCTTTGAAAAGAGACAGTCTTCCTCCCAAAGGAGCTACCAGACGAGAATCTACTGGTAGCTGAAAAGGCAGGTCATTGGGTCTGTTTACGAAAGGACTGACCCCTGCCCTCACCAGAAGTCTGAGCAGGTGCACTCCCTGTTCTAGGCCTAAAAGAACCTTGAGCTCTGCCCCTACCACGTCTAGACCTACCCCTAGACTGGGAATCATAAGCAGGATATGTCCACCCCTTAGCAGGCCAATTTCTACTAAACTTCGGTGGCTGCACCTGCAAAAAATCTTTAACAGTTTGCATAGACTTAGCTTTGTCCTCCATTTTCTTTAAAACTGCTTCCACAGGCGATCCAAACAACACATCAGACTGTAAAGGAGCATCCAAAATCCTTGTCTTAACATGCTCAGCTAAATTCTGATCCCTCAACCAGGCATGCCTGCGAAGAACAGAACTAGTGGCAGCCACCCTCGAGGAGGCCTGTACAGCATCAAAACCACATTGCAAAGAATGCTTACCCACTTGTTCAGACACATGAACCAAATCCAGCAACTCTTTACACTCAATACCTTCCGCCAAAGCATCCACCTTAGATTTCAATTGTGAAAGGAGATAATTCTGATATTTTAGCATGTGAAACTGACAATTCAACGCTCTCATGGCTAGAGTGGAAGAAGTATACACTTTCTTTCCCCACCTATCCAAAGCCCTTGCCTCTTTATCAGTGGGAACAGGATTTTAACCACAGAAGCCTTAACACCTTTAGGCCCCTGAGAAACAGTTTCTGGGTCCGCCCTAGGACTCTTAAACAAATACTTATGAGCTTCGGGCACCCTATAGTACCTATCAGGTTTAACAGGAGCAGGAGGCAAAGAGTCAGGGTTCAGGGAAGCCTCTGCAAAAACATCTTCCACCACATTCAACACAGGAGGAATAGCTAAGGGCCTATGCTGGGGTAAAAACAAGAATTCCCTAAGCCTTTTCCTGGAATCAGAGTAATCCTGGCCTTCCCATTTAAAGTGCTCCCTCATGGAATGCAGAGTCTCTGAAAATGAGAAATCCTCAGGAGAAGCTGTAGGAGTGGAATCATCCACATCAGAATCAGAATAAGTAGGATACTCCTGCAAGTCTTCCGCAGAAGACTCTGAAGCCTCTGAACACTGTTCAAAACTATCAAACTCGGTTCCACCCTAGGCCTCTTATCAGGAGGGGCATAGAACCTCTAATCATAGTAATCAAATCTTCTGCCATTTTAAGCATATGTTTCTTAGGTACAGAACCGAAATGCTAGGAGAAGCCCCACTGAAGCTGAACTTGGCCTACCTCTCAAAGAAGTTTTGGCAACAGAAGGAGAGGCTCTAACTACCTTGGGAAGAGAGGGAAGAACAGTTACCTGAGAAGCCCCTCAGCCTGGCCTACCTCCTGAGAAGGCACATCCTGTACCAGTAAAGTTTCTGCCTGAGACTCCATGGAAACTCCTGGCAAAACCTCTGGCTCCACTGAGCCTTCTAAAGAACCGACGTCCGGGACTGCCGGTTCATCAACCCTAGGCTTCGCTGTTTTGTCCTTGCGCTTCTTGACGAAGCGGGCGTCGGAGCATCCGACGGCATTTTATAATTGCAACGCTTCCCAAACACTAACCTGGCACAGTCTAACCTCCTCTTAATCGTGCGTTTGTTAAACCTAGCACAAGAGCGGCAACCAACAACGTCGTGCTCAGGCCCTAAACAAGGTATACACAAGGTATGGTAATCCCTATGAGGTATCTGTTTCCCACAAGAAATACAGTTATTCACTTTTTCTGACATCCGGTTAAATACTGAGGCAAGAAAAAACCAAAATGTTCCCCAACGGGGTACTTAGCCAACTCTGTTTCGGTCTGAAACTCCGGTTTCGGAAATATTTCAGAACGCCAACCTGCACTCGCAAAACTGCTTCTGCATCGGACCATGCGGCAAAAAAGACTGAGGATATGGCGTTGGTCATGCGCATTAGTACCCTGACGTACTGACGTCAGTCTAATGCGCCCTGACCGACGTCAGCCATATACTCTGGTATTCGGGCCGACTGGATAGCGGACTACCCAATAGTAAGGACTGCAGCAATGGGAAACGAAGAACATCAGACTTCTCATACATGTCAAGCAGAGCACCTCACTTATAGTCTTCAAGAGAAATCTTGATGACTGCATGGGAATTTGAAAATTCACCCGGGGGATAACACCAGAGCTCTACTAGTCAGAGGCACCGAGAACTAGTGTCGGGTGGCACTATGCCAGGGTAATCCTATGGCTAGGCTTGTAATGGCCCCAGCGCCATTAGCCTAGTACACAGCTAAGAAAGCAGCCATTTGTATTACCTCTTCATAAAGGTAGCACTTCCTCAAAAATGTCAAACTTCTTCCCCCACTGCTATCCCATCACTGCCTTCAAAAGTCTCAGAAATATGCAAATACAATCAGGTTCTTCATTTCCTCCAAACCAACACTACTCCCACCCATGTAACACAGTTTTCAACACAATCACAGTACCACCACTGCCCTCATATACTTCCTAAAAGCTGTTTATTAAAAAACACATCTCTTCCATCTTCCTTGCTCTAAGGCATTTGTAATTTAGGATGATCTACAGTGTCCTCAGTCAATTGTAGGGAAGAAGTATAAGATGAAAGGGAGTGGTTTACTAGCTATTACACTAACCATTCTCAGGCGGTCACATGGAATTCTGGGGTACCACAAGGATATATATACTTGACCCTCTCTTACTCAACTTGTTTGCAAATAACTTTGCTTCTGTGTCATCTCAAGCTACTCTTATCCTATATGCAGATGCCACTCTCTGCACTGCAGCTTTCTCATTATCCTTTCTACAAGCTATTACTCTAGACTTTTACCTTGTCACATGGCTCTCACTCTCATCCATCCATCTATTCACAACCAGTTTCTCGTATTTTCATTTTATTACTCTCAACTGCTCATAAATCCCACAAACTAATGCTCTTTACCCAAAGATCTCATGCCGAGAGAAAGCAACCCTTTGCAGTGTATTCCTCTCTAAATATACAGCTAGAGGTCTCCCAAACTAAGCTTTTGTGTGTTACCCTTAAATTTGATGTACATATTCAAGATGTGGTAAAAGAATATCACCAAAACTTGTCCTCTCTACAGGATCTCCAACTTTTTTTTCAGCAGCTCATGTAAAACCACTGCTACATTCCATCTTCTGACAAGTCTTTAGGGCACGTATTCTTACCAATATTAATATATTACAACTATGAAAACTAGAGGAATCCTATAAAAATGTTAGATATGCCACCAATATGCCCTACCCTTTTCACCACCGTTCATTCCTGAGAAAATTAAACTGGCTATAATTCTCAAACTGTATAACGTTTTGTTGGTGAAAACTAGCCCATAACATTACTGTTCATTGACAAATGTCCCTCCCTCAGTTCTTTTATTAGGTGGTACTCATCTACAAGGCTACTTCAATCTACAGAAACTGATCTTGTTGTCAAAAATCTCAACTCCTATGGTGACTACTCCCCCTACACAAACAGCCTTCTTAAACACCTTCAAAGGAAAACTGAAATAATTTCTTATACAGCTCCAGGCACCGTTTCTGTAACTGCTCCCCAGACTAAGCCAAGTCCCATAACTTTTCTCTTACTACCTCTTTATCCTCCTCCTCTGTAGTACCCATCCCCTTTCTTTCTCAATTGTCTTCTATACACCTATACTGTAGTCTAATCAAGCTCCTTTTTCAACATAACCCTTTCATCTCTCCTCATATACAACTTTTGCTTTTTTTTTTTTATTTATCCCATGCAATTTTAATTTATGTTTCATTGCATTTCCTAATGTAAGCAGTTCATCATTTCTTAACATTCATAATGTAATATGCAGTCTAAGTCTGGTTATTGTTTACCTAAATGTATTTTTACTTTTAATTCTAACTACATTGCTACATACCAATTTTGGAGCTCTTCTCCCTGGGTCTTTGGTGAAAAGGGGTTTTTCATAACTGTCACACTATCCTGGTAAACAAACTGAAAAAAATGAAAAGCTGGAAATGGGGAGGGGGTGTAAATTTAAAAGACCTCAGTCCTAACAAGGCAAGACAGGAAACTCTTTCACTGCCTGCCAAAAGGTTTGAATTACTTATCAGGCAGTAAAGTAGAAAGATGCTGCAGATGGCCTCTATAACCTACACAAAACTAAAGGGTAACCATCAGAAAGAGTGAGACTGAATTAGTGAAAATGTGGGCTTGTCTAGACATAGTCACATCACTGCACCTAAGAGTATTTCCTTTTCTCTAATGTATGGCAGTCTCTGCATTAGCATATATATCCAGTGAGTGAAAAGGGTGGCAACAATCATACTATTAGTGCATGGGGGCCTGACTCCAGAAAGAAACATCTTTAAAGGAGATCACAGATTTTTGACATTTATTGGTCTCCTGTATTTTCTTAGTGTCGCCCACACCCCATTATTCCATGATTTGTATTTATAACTTTTAGAATTACGCTAGGGAAGCTAGATTCAAAAGATCACACAGAAACACAGCATAATATAGGATTGGCAGGAGCAAAGATAATGGAATCCAGATGCCCCCCAGGCTGCAGAAACAGCATTCTTCAGAACAGGTTCCACAAATTAGAAAACCCATCACTGTGGCAACAGATGTAATAACAAGCCTATCCCTAATGGACTTCATGGGTCCAAGATTACATCTAAAAGAAGTCATCTGGAGAGGCGCTATTGAGCCTTTTTCAGATTCTATGAGCTCAAGATCTTCAGAATCCCCTTTCCATTGAGGAACACTCATGGATTTAACTTTTAGTGCATTTTTAGCTGAAACACCTTAACCATAAAATACAGTAGAATAAACAAAACGTAAAAAAAAAGGCAATAAAATTAAGCATAATATAATAAAGCGTCATTCTGTAATAGGTAAAACTTTGTGCTGTTCCAAATGCTTTCTTCAGTAAAGGCAAGATCAAACCGGTAACGTTTAAATGAATTCCTAAAGCAGACCCCTATACCCAAGCTCCTTACGGGTAACAGGAGTTCATCCATTGTATGCAGCAATTTAACAGATTGAACACAATGTTAGAAGGCAGGGTACTAATCCTCAAGGTACTGCCTGTAGAGAGCGCGTCCTATACATTATACGGATATCCAATGGGGCTCCCCGAGGGTGTGCATTTCAGTGCTTGCAAGGTCAGGTCTTGCAAGATGTCAAAGACATGCAGGTTTTTTTTGTCTGGTTGTTCCTCTTGGCCCAAATGGTGCTTTAGGATTTAAAGGAATCTGCTTAATGTTGCCTGAGGAATCATGCTCACCTAAAGATGACAACCACAGGAGAAGCCTCTACAATACCAACAACATAAAAAGAAAGAAAGAAAAAAAAAACATGCTGTGGTAATGGATCAGATGTTCTAACATTGTACAAAATGTAGTTGCATCTCGTAACACCCCCAAGATGGCTGCAAGGAAAAAATCATTCTCCCTCACTCTTTTTAACTTGACATCTGTGGGAATAAAATGACCTGGTCTGCAGACCCTTACATACGTCTGATGGTCTAGTACTGACCTAGAACTGTGTAAAGGACCCTTCTGTCACATCCTGTGCCAACCATCCTTCACAGTTACCATCTACCTTGCAGTGATGTAGGGTTTGTTCTTCTCTTGCTGCATTTCCTGCCTCTGGCCAGGATGAAACTCGGACATTTGGGCCAACTGTTAATGCAAGTTTACATTCCTCAAACAGCAAAAGTAGTGTCACTGATGAGCTGTGGCAAGTGATGTGAAGGCAACTGGAACATTATGTAGGTATATACACAAACTATCAAACTCTGGCACTTTCTACGGTGACTGTTTAGACAGAGTAATAGAAGACAAATCTGAAAAGCAAAAGGTCTACATGCACCCTGCTAGAATCCACCACATTGCATCGTATTCCCCTTCTTGAAATACAGTGCTGAACTGAAGATACTAAGGAAGGAAAAGCATAAACTGTTACCCAGTGAAAGAAGACCACCAAACTTGCACATTCAGCCAGCATTAGCAGTCCTGCTACATTTTCCTTCAATACCGTCAACATTCCTTCTTCTCAACTTTCTAACATGATCCATGAAAAAAGTTCTCTGTGTTGGAGGTTGGGAACCTATAAAGCATGTATCTGCTCCACTGCCACAGAAAGATAAAACCCTGACTATGACCTTGGCAACAGGAGTCCAACTACCACCTTAGGTACCTGTCATGGTACCTGCAACAGGGAACTGGAATGAAGCTTTACCTGCTTGCCTCACATTGGGGAAGTGCTGGTGGCATCAGTAAACAGCACGAGTCCTGGTGGTGATGCCAGTCCTGTGCTCAGGAGGCACAACAAAAAAATTTAAGTTGTATTCTCAACGTAACTAGACATCTGCATTGTCCACTTTCATTCTTCAACAAATGGGTTATGGATCTGATCCTTGGATCCAACTCATCTGCATACTTCAGACTTTGGACCAAACTCTTGAGCTCCTCCCTCTACCCACAATGCCCTAGTCCATCCCTAGTGCCACCAATAGAGTTTGCTGCCATAAAATCCACACTATGTAGTTAAAGAAAGTGACAGAAAACAGAACAGGGATCATATCTGGAGCAACAGGGTCCAATAATAAAACCAACAGGACACTCCAGATTATAGGAAGTGGGATGCAAGGGGGAAGTCCAGGAAGAATGAATGGACAACACAGACGCTTGGTTATGACATAACTTATAAATGTTGTCTTTTTCATTCTTCCTCAGCAAATGGGACAGGGCTTCCAGCTATGTGAATCTTGGGTGGCCCTCATGGAAGGATATTCCAGAGAATCACTGAACCATAGGCAGCTCTGTTTCTGGAGATCAGGTCCAATTTGTAATGAGTAATAAAAAGTATGAGCATTGGACCATATGGCTGCTGCACAAATATCAGAAATTCTCAACCAAAAAACGGATGAAGTGGCCACGGATCTAGCTGAGTGGGCTTTAGGCAGTTTTGACATTCTTTGAGAATAGATTCAAGAAACGCAATTAGCTATCCATTTAGCCAATGTAATTTTAGATACTGGATAACGCAGTCAACTTTTTGTGATGGAAACTTTGGTCTGACTTACTGATTTCTTTAGTTCTGTGTAAATAAAAATAGAATTGCCTGTGCACATCCAGATGATGTAGCATGCATTCTACTTTGAAAAAATTTGGAAAGAAAACCAGTAAATGAATGGACTGGTTAATGTTAAGATTCAGATGCCACTTTAGGTATTTAAAAAAAAGGTTAGTACATAAGGTTACCCTGTCTTTATGGAAAATAATGTTCAGAGTCTTTGAGGAAAGACACTGGCATTCAGAAATCCTTTTAGCTGAAGTAATACCACTAAAAAGGCTGTTTTCCAAGAAAAAGATACTTCAAATAATTTTTTGCTGAAGGTTTAAGTCAGACCTTGTAATACCACTGTCAAATCCTATGGAGGTGAAGGATCCTTCACTGGGGGGGGGTCTAAGGAAGAAAGTGCCCTTAAGAAATCCCTACATAACTCAGAAGCAGCCAAAGAATAATTCTTATCTCCTGTATGAAAATTGGATATGGCTGCCAATTGCAGTTTAATCATAGAAAAGCTAGTGCTTTATTTGAAAAGAGGAGACAGAAAAATCAACAGAAGCAGGAGCATTAAAAGGGACAACACTTTATTAATGTCCAAAGGAAAAATCCCTTCCATTTGCTCTTACAAACTTTGCTTTGGGGTGTCTTTTTGCGAGAATAATAAAATGGTACGTACTGGGGAAGAAAGCCTGAGTGGACCCGGAGAAGCTGTGGCCACCCACACCAGAGCCAAGTGTTCTAGTAAGAGTAGCCAAGTGTTCCAGTACGAGCAGATCACAACTCTGACCCAATCCATGCCTGGTGGAGAGAACCTGAACCAAGCTGTCTAGTTCCGAGGCTTCAACGAGCAGGAATGGATGGATCTGACAGCACTGGAGTAGATCTCGGCCCCATGGATCAGACGCAGACGCTTCTGCTCCAGGACCTGTTCCGATCCACAGGAGCACAACTGGAGAGGGAAGCTGTCTGAGTCAAAGAAATAATTCTCTTCAAATCCAACTCTGGAACTCTAGAGGCACAAGAAAACTGGGACTCTGAAACCCAAGGTTAGGTCACAGAAGGAGATAAGACTGTGTAGTGACCAGAAGACTCATGGATCCAATAGGGGACAGAGCTGAAATAACTCCAATAAGGATCAGAGCTCTGAGGAACTTGTGCATCATCCTATCCATATCTGATTCAGATGGACTTTTGGAGGACTTGATGAAGTGGTCAAGAGATGTCTAGAGTGATTTTTGGGATCTGCATGAATGGAGAATGGAGCCTAGGGGAAACTGGATAAATGAGGAATTCGGGAGAATGAATCCTCTGAGTGGTCAGACCAGCAGAAATCATGATCAGATCAGAGGTCTTAGGATCCACTGTAGGTTGTTTCAGATCCAACAGAATCAGATCAGACAATTTAGTGAATTTGGATTGTGGCTCCGACAGACTCTTGGGAGACTTCGGAGGTGAATGCTTCTTAGCTCTGAAGGAGCTTTGGAGGATTTAATGGGAGTTTGAGCCCCTGAATATGAGGAAGACGAGGGAGGAGCAAACCCTTGAGCACTAGATTGTTTCGCCTGTCAGTGATGGCACAAGAATTAAAGGCTGTGCAGATTGAGCAGCTTGTATTTAAGTGACTTGGCCACAAGCAGTAAACGCACTCCTTGTGGGCATCTGAGTTAGGGATTTTATGCCCACAAAAAGTGTTTTTTTTTAAAACCTGTCTGCTTTTCAGCCATGACAGCACAAAAGGAACTGTAGGAATAAACCAAAAGTGAAAAATACATACATATTTATTTATTTATTTTTTAAAGAAAGGGAGAGTTCCAGCAATGGTGTTAAAGAATTACCCTGTTGACTAGGGTAGTAAAAAACAGAAGAGAAAATATCAACAATGATATTTGGAAGAGTTTACTATTTAACTAGTACGAAAAAAAACGGATGCAAGAAAAACTGAATGACTAAGCGGGAGGTTAAAAAAAAAAAAGGAATTTGTCTTACTTTAGAACACCAAAGAACAACTGCAAAGCTACAAGAAGGATCCCATGACTGTGCGCAATGGCGGCAAATGAGATCTGGGGTACTGGGGGGACTAGGGCATTATGGGTAGAAGAGGGAGCTTGAAAGGTGAATCTAAAGTCTGACCTTTGCAGCAGAGTCAGATCAGAGGATTGGATCTGTAACCCATTCGTTGAGGAAAAATGGAAAGGGCAATATCAGACTGATGTATACTGGGGGGTCAGGGGACGTACATATTCCTCACACGAGTCTCTGCATCGACTGAACTGCAAGAACATTTAGTTTAAGTACATATCTATCCCATTCTGTGAAAAACAGACATGCTACAAAAAACCTTTTGAGTCATGTAGCGCTTCTGCCATGCTAATACATTTCTGAATTCCAGGTAAGATGGTAAGATCAATTAAGATGACTACAACAGCATAAATTGTGCTATACTCCATGGCTTTGCATACAAGGACAGTGATACTGATGGGGCTATAATAATCTAGATCTTTAGAAGAGCTGCCCTTTTACTGAGAGGGGATATACTGGTTGTTCAGGCGTCCGTCTCAGAGCATGTGGATAGACCGTGACAGTGCATGCTCATCTCCAAGTGAAGTCAAGGTGCAATGTGATTTGAACTAATGTGCATTTGCCAGCTACATATAGCCCCCCCCCCCCAAAAAAAAAAAAGATACAGCAGAAACCCTGGTATAAGAAAAGAACAAGACATACCTGGTAAAAAAGGACATCTACCATTTCATTCCAGGCTGACAAACATTGGATCCCAAGAATGGCTCCAATTAATTGTTAAAGCCAATTGTCCTGTCCTGGTGCCTAGGAATAATTATTGGTGAAGGCAAGATACTACTCAAGATGAGCATCTTTCCTGCCACTAACACAGGCATAGTAAAAACTCCTGTTGCAAGTCTCTGCATGTCCCTATAGGTGGAAAGCCTCAAGTCATTCACTCGCACATGGACCACCACTAGGTCATAGTCATATCTGTTTGGATAAGGAACTGCAGAACCCTTGAGACATTACATTTCTTGGCACCAGACAATTAACTTACAGTCACCCAGTTCTTTTCAGTCTAGTTTGTGCAGAGTCCGTATGTGTAACTATAGAGTGTTTTGTTTGTTTGTGTCTTTCGACTTTTCCCGGTTAGGGGTCGCCACTGCGGAAACTCCGGTCCGCTAATGACTGGTAGTTGATTTTTACGTGCCGAGTTACCAGCCCTGACGCACAACCTTCAACGAAGGTACGCCCATTCACGCACGTCTCCATGCAGAAGGCGCTCTGAGAATCGAACCGGACAGCGTCTTGCTGTGAGGCGACAATGGTGCCGCAGCACGACCACCGCGGTCCTATGACTAAAACACTTGTGTGTGGAAGCAGACATAGTAGGCCTTATGGGCTTAGGCCTTCTTTCATGGTGACTCTTGGGTACACTGTAAGGATATGCAGTATACTGAGTTGAGGAGTAGTAGGTGTTGCCTTGTATGCTGGAGGCAGGATCTTTTATTGTATGCTCTATGAAACTTTAGATTTTTTTCTTTACAGCTTCAGCATAAGTTATGAACAGTAATGTGTTGTGAGGGACGTTGTGCTGTGAGCTAAGCTGTTTACAATAAGTGGGCTAATGGGAGAGGTTTCCCCTCCATGTTTCTTAAACATTTACAATCTCTCATAGGTTGGATTATCTACTGACAGAAGCAAAGAACAATTGAGAAGCACAATACAGTTATGCTTCTTGTAACACCTAATTTGATCAGACTGGTTATAGGTAAAGGCAGACTGATGAACCACGTTGTCAGACAGAATAGAATTAGGGGTAATCATAGTGCTCAGGAGCTGGATGGAGACCACTATATTAGACCCTGAAGATTTATGGATGAAGACTGTAGGATGATAATTCTAAAGTTAAAGGTTTGTTAATCTTGCAGTACTTTGTAAATGTCACCTAGTTCTGTCTTTTCCCCAGTTATTAACACATTCAGACAACTACTTTGTGGAGCTACAATTTCTAGAACTATCCATGCCACTTAAACACACAGCACAACATTTGATAGGTTGTGAACACTGTTTTAGCTTACGCCACAGAGTGAACAAACACCACTAAACTGTTAATATTACAGAGCTGTATTTTAGGGTCAGAGAAGCTGAGTGCTGAACACAATAGCTAGGATTACTTACCACACAACCAATCTTTTATACAGACCTGCTAACTTTATACAGCTATGTCAGTGTCATGGGTGTTTGTACAACTCAAAATACTTGCGCACACATACACAACAGTCACTGTGCACTAGACACAACAGCAATAGCTTTCAAAACACAGCACTAACTAAGCAGTAACACTCTAAGACAGCAGTTCACACGATTTCTAGATACTATTCCTTAAATAACGAAGATAACCAAAATGGAATACGTTGTAAAATTTTAATTTAACCCTAACCCAGTCCTCAGTGGCATACAATACGCACTACAATAAGTGAAAGAAGAATTAGGTAAGTTGACAAGAATGACAAATACTGGTGATTTGCTTACTGGCTACTTCGATTTCTGGTTTCACTGCAGCTACATGCAGCTAGGAATCCAGGCCTCCTTTGCTCCTTCTCTCACCAGGAAAGAAAGAAACACTAATCCCAAACAGATTCCTGAAAAGTGGGATGCACATTTACCTCATTAAATTTCATTTACTTTCTGTTTCTTATAAACGTATGATACACTTCCAAAGGATCTCCCCTCTGGTAAAACACAGAAAATCAGAACTAATAGACAACGCAATTTAGATACCAGCACCAAACAATAAGAAATATAGGTCCTATAAAGCAAACATTCAATTTTCCGTTTCAGGTCTTTCTACATAGGTTAAACGAAACTCAAGAAATGAATTCTAGGCAGCCTCAAGCAAAAGTAACTACTCCCTGCATCTAACTACAAATTGGTGCAAACACAGCTATGATCTGTAGTGACTCCCAAAGTAATGAACTTGCAATACACCAACCAAAATAGTAACACCTAAGGAACAGTGTCACAGTAAGCCACACTGACATAATTCAACTGAGCAAAATGTTACAGAGCAGCAAACTGAACAGAAGTTATCTTTGGTTTTGTATGGCTGGGGGGGGGGGGGCAAGCTCCCCTGCAGTCACACCACCACCTGCTCCTTCTCTACTATATTTAAATGGTGTCATAACCTTGAAAAATGTCAGCCATCTCTTCTTTTAAGGGGAGGGGGAGGGAATTTTCTCCATGGTTGCAAGACCCCACAAATATAATATTAAAATGTACAGGGAATTTTTTTTGGGGGTAGGCAGGATGTTACCCTAAATTAACTATAAATGCTAGTTGATTTTTTAAAATTGTTGTAGCCATCTAGTATTATATGACGACTTGCATTTAGCTCATTTTTTCACTTATGTTATTTTCGTGATTTCATACCTTCCAACAGAACTTAATGTCTTCAGTGCTTTTGTTTCTTCCAAATGGGAGAATTCCAAAAGCAACTAGTGACTTCACACAATTCTGAAAAGTAACTATCGACCCAGATGAAAGCCTCAGCTCACCTCAAAGATGATTATGGAGAAAAATGCATGATTTAACTGCTGCCTCAGCATTGCCTGTTGGTCAAGGTTTGTTTAAATGTTTTCACATTCACATCAAAATATCCTACAAGCTTTCTACAGAATCAGGATGGAAAAATGTCCACTATATGGGATCTGGAGTCAAGAGGTAAACATCACCTCCTTGTGAACTCTATGCTACTGGCAAAAGATGGATTCAGTGCATTTCATTCCATGTCAGATATAAATGCATATATCATAGATTTAAAGTGTATACGTATGAGAAGGGTTCCAATTTCAGATATCCATACTCGTCAAACTGATGGTCACGACTATAACGCAGCGCTGTGCACTAACAGGAAATAGTCTTCTCTAAAGAGCAGTATTCCTTCAAAGACTTGCTCATCTCTTCTTTCCATGAACAAAAGAAAAGCAGTTTTCTATACCAAACTGTGTTGCAGCAGCAGTGACAACAGGCAGCTATGGAACAATTCAGATAATGTTCTAAATATCACTTTCAAGAACAGACCTAAATGTCTGAAAGGATGGCCATGGCAAGAATGAATGAGCAACCCAAAAGCCTTCTTTCCTTCCTAAGGGATGGCGACTGTTAAGGTCATATTGCAAAGTTGCTATCCCTTTCCTGGTGGTGGCCAGAGGGTTTATTCATCTCTGGACATACCACTATCCTGAGAAACAGCAGATGAAATACAGAAATAAGGTGCAAAATATATGCAGTTCCATGCCATGGTTGCAAACTATGTAGAACCGAGAAGGAAAAAACAGTAGAAGATAAGAAACTGACCAGACTACAGATGCAGAGTTATGTATGCTCTATTGCTAATACAAGTGACAATGAAATGGAGAAGAACTAATTAGCAGACAACCGTGTCGGTCAGCATGCGTGAAGACTGTCAAAAATATTACCTCTCCCAAAAAATAAACATTTGGCAACAAAGCAATTTGACTTTTTTCTGGTTAATATGACTTCTATGAGATAAGGACTAGAACACAAATTCTAAGAAATAAAAAAGTACATCTGAGGCTTCTGATTTGCAATTATCTGTCTAAATGAACCTCGTGCAATTCACTAATAGTCACAGCCGGCCTTAGGCATAGGCCAACTAGGCAGCCGTCTAGGGCACCGCTGTAGCAGGGGCACTTTACCAGTATTTATTTGGTGTAGGTAGACCAGGATGGGGGCACCAGATGGTGGGGTAGGGGGCACTGTGGAACCCTTTTGCCTACGGTACCAGTTGACCCAAGGCCACTCTTGCTAATAGTGACATATATATTACTTGCAAACCCCTCAACCTTGTCTCATTGATCATGGCCGTGAACGATGATGTAGCCTAAAACTACACAATGCTGAAGTTCTAAAAAACCAAAGGCAGTAGTATTTTGACATTGCTGGCATCTCTTTTCCCTCAATCAGCTGTTAATATAACAGAAAACAAACACAGTGGTGCTGGAGATCACGTCTGTTTCTAACTTTTCTGTAAATAAACTCAGAAAGATCTGCTTCTGGCAGCCTTATAAACTCAAAATCTGATTTGAAGAAAATAATGCTAACTCAGGTTGCCATGGTCCCACCACTACCATATATATTGTATACAAAAAGACATACTTACCGGATCCTGTATGTAAAAAAGTAGTGTGGTGGATGCACAGAACTTAGCTCTGGGAGGAAGGAAGTCGAGACGGATACTGTAATGTCCCCTGTTCTGCTGACACATTCTTTATCAT
Source organism: Protopterus annectens (assembly GCF_019279795.1). NCBI lineage: Eukaryota > Metazoa > Chordata > Ceratodontiformes > Protopteridae > Protopterus > Protopterus annectens. Next base: position 254,030,564 of record NC_056743.1, read on the forward strand.
GGATATATCTGTTACAAATTAATAAAATAGCAAGTTTATACTGCTTCATGCAGCTCAGCCACTTAACTGTAAACATGTTTCAAGCAAACAAATCTCTATTACACTAAAATGTGTTGGATAGCAACGTAACTCATGGCAATAGAACTTCAAGACAAAAGCAAACAAAAAGTTCCAACTGCTGGTAAAGGTTGCTGTCAAAACAACAACACATTTCCAAACCATAAAACAAGAATGGCAGGACCCCCACAGCTCGCAAATACAAACACTTATTAAAAAATATAATTTTAATAAAAGTGTTTGTATTTGCGCACTGTGGTGGTCCTGCCATTCTTGTTTTATGTCAATATAAACTTGTAATAAGATCTTTCATGTGCTCCTTTATCCAGAAATTAAATTTACACACACGCACACACACACAAACATAAACCAAACTAAAAGGTAAAAAGTTCAAGAAGTGGGGTACTTTTAAATGTGAAAGTTGTAGTCAGTGTGTTTGGCTATTAGAAACTGACACTGTCACTGTTAATAGGTTCAACATTAAAAGTTCCTTTCATTTAAACTGTAAGACAGTGGGCATAATTTATCTAGCATTGTGTCAAAAATGCCCAAATTTCTGTTGGAAAAAAACTGTCCATCAATTCAGAGAGAGGATTTACTGACACTTAAATGACATAAAAAATAAAAAAGTTAGTAATTCCCTCTATTGTCATTTGAAGAATTTTCCTGACCACAGTTTATTTTTGGGGCTTGATACAGTTTACAAGCAATATTGGGGGAGACCATGGGGCTATCTTGAGTATAAGGAGTTGCTTTGGCAACTAAGGTTAAATGACACAGTTCTCCCTGGCTTGAATGAGTCTATTTCGATAGCTAGTGTGCTTAGACTCAAATCATATTGTGTTTAAACGTGACATATATTTTACATATAAAAGTTTTTAGACACTTATTATATTTATACTGTTACTGTATATTAATAGGGTTTATAAAAAATGTTTAGTATATTTACTCAATATTGTTTCAAGAATTTATTTCTTGTTAGTTTGTGGAGCAAATGAATTTTTTACTGAGCCTTTAAGGGTTAATTAGGGTAGTTGTTTAAATAACTGACTGAATTCTAGGGTATTTAAATTGATTTTTTTAGATGCAACTTGGATTCTGATGAAGTTGTGTTATAAGCTTATGAAAGCACTCAATCCATTTGTTACTGGTGAATAAAGTGAAATTGGTAGAATTTTCCCTCTTTTTGCTGCTTTTTTCAGAGGGTTTGTTGTATTTGTTGGTGACTGGTTAGTGTCTACAATTCTTGTTTTATGCCAGTATAATTTGTAATGAGATATTTTATGTACTCCTTTATCCATAAACTAAATCTACACACACAAACGATCCAAACCAAAAGTAAAAAGTTCACACAAACTATTTAGTAAAATCTATAAGACCAACCCAAAGTTAGAATCTTCACTGTCCAATATCTTAAACCTCCTGTAGCAGAGGCTCACGGGGCACAAGTAAATTGCCCCTTAAGGGCATACCAATTTATTGGCTACATGGCTTCTTTAGATATATATTACACACACACACACACACACACACATGTATATATGCGCACAGGTATTACATACATGAAAAGAAACAGTCAATTGTATAAAATTCATATATTTACACAGTAAAGAATGACAACTACTACTACAGTAAAGGTAGAAAAGGTACGCCAATACCGAAATAAAATCTGCTGTGTACCATTTCTACCAATGTTGTCTAGCTTATAGAATAACTACAGTGATGTGTAATGCATGGCTCTCTGGGGCAAAACAGGTCAAACTTTGTGCAGAGGTGTGCAACAACTCAAAGCACCACCAAACCAACTTTTCATTCAGGTTGAGACTCTTAACTACAGAAATGCGTATACTACCAGTGTGTTTACACTGAATGCAACAAAACAAATATCCTAGAGTGGCAACAGATGCGATTAATACCACAAAAATACATAAATAAAAAACAAATATGGCAGAACAGCAATGCTGCACAACACACTGTTGATAATGAAGTCAATAAAAAATGAAATCTACTTGCTAATGGGTCACATTGCAGTCAACAGCTACGTTTTTTTCCTTAAAAGGTACAAACAAAACATCATACATTCATAAAGCCTGTAAGGGGGGGCTGCTGCTACACCTTTCACCCTCTCTTCATAAAGCTGTTAACACCCTTCACCATCCTCTGCTTACTACTAGCATAATTAACATCTGGGCAAAAGTGGGTGGGTTACTGGAAATACAGCTCCAAACTTGCATTTTTGAGACAGCAAATAATACATGATTTGCATTTAAAGGAAAACACATTAGAACTCAAAAACATGTTTTCTTTTTTCATTATATATCTTTATTTTCTGAGCTATTTTAATGCCTCAAATCACTACAAATACTTATTTTACAATTTCAATGCGTTTCCCACAAAATGGCTGATGATAGGGCCTGCCTTGGCAATGTGACCTTGTTTTCTTGCTTTCACTCCTTTCCCAAATACATTTCAAGTCCTTTTTACATTAGTCATGCTAAACATCAGGAAGTGGTTTCTCATGCCATTACGATAGAATGACAGGACTGTGAAGCAGATGAAAATGCTTCACAGTCCTGCCATTCTAACACACCTTCTGTAGCAGAGCTACTTCTAGGTTTCCCTGACTAAGCCTCATTTATGTGCCTGTCAGAGCTTGTTCTATTGTATAAATGACTGTTAGCTACTTCTAGCAAAAGAAAGTAGGTAAATGGCATGTTTTTGTACAGGGATTCTTTCTAGTTCTAAAAGAAATGACAGACCACAGACCCCCACTCCCCCGGCTCTCTCATGCCGAGTTGTAAAAATCTCTCACTGCAGTAAAAGATCTTTGCAGTATCATGTACAGGTGACAAGTAATATTCAAAAGGACTCTAAAGTAAGGCTGTCTGCTACTTCCTAATGCCTTCAGTGGGAAGTTCTCTTTAATGAATGATGCAGAATTAAAATGTGCATTACTAGTTCCTTAATTACTTCTGTCATGTTCATCTCCCTTTTTTCGGTTTTGTATTTATTTATACTTTGGTAACCGGGAAAGTGAACCAGTCCCAGGACCCTTTACATCCACGACTCAGGCTACACTGGCAAAGATCATAGCAACTAATACATGCACGTAGCCAAGACAAAAAAAATACTGACAAAGACACTGACATACAGAATGTGCAACACATGCTTAATGTGTGACCGTGAATAAGTAAAACATTAAACATTTACTAGAATGTATACATTAATAATGCTTGACTCTACTATGTATTATAAATAACGAACTGTATGCACCCATACTGAACAAGTCACAGTACTGCAAGATGTTACTCTTCTCTAAATGACTAAGAATCAGCAAGTAATTGTTTTATGGCTTCACAATGGCTTCACAAAGGAAAAGGGCAGGGGGGATAATTATATTCGCATCACTTGTGTTGTCCTAAGATAGTATGAAAACATACTAAAACTACAAATTTGGGAATGCAACAATTGCAGCTGAGCCCAATATCTACAATGGTGAAAAAGATTTCCAACATGTAGAAAGTAGGAAAAAGGTTGATTAGGATGATGACAAATACACACTTGCATATACATGCCCAGTCTGTGTGGATACATTTGTGTGCATCTGTATACATGTGTGTTACGTACCTATACACATGCACATACATATGTCAGTGCATGTGTGACTACTAACAGAAATACCACATTTCTCTCTAGCTGTATTCACAATGTACTGCATCCCACATACATAGAAATATAATCTCTGTTTATGTAGACATATGTATAGTTACTCCATATCCATTTTGAATTGTTTTTATTCAAAGGACATGAAGTAAACACACAGGCATATAATCCACTTCATTGCATACACACACACACACACACACGATTTTGTACATACATGTAAGACATGCGCTATGCACATATATTACAAACACACAGGCATACTATATATAGTGAATTACAGATACAGCCAGACATGCGCTTTCCTTTTCTTAAGGTTTTCAATGCAAGGGCACATAGTAAATGTATAAGAATTTCAGGTGTATATCATGGTTTCCATCAATACTGAGCCTTTAAGGGTTAATTAGGGTGGTTGTTTAAATAACTGACTGAATTCTAGGGTATTTAAATTGATTTTTTTTAGATGCAGCTTGGATTCTGATGAAGTTGTGTTATAAGCTTATGAAAGCACTCAATCCATTTGTTACTGGTGAATAAAGTGAAATTGGTAGAATTTTCCCTCTTTTTGCTGCTTTTTTCAGAGGGTTTGTTTTATTTGTTGGTGACTGGTTAGTGTCTACAATTCTTGTTTTATGCCAGTATAATTTGTAATGAGATATTTTATGTACTCCTTTATCCATAAACTAAATCTACACACACAAACTATCCAAACCAAAAGGTAAAAAGTTCATACAAACTATTTAGTAAAATCTATAAGACCAACCCAAAGTTAGAATCTTCACTGTCCAATATCTTAAACCTCCTGTAGCAGAGGCTCACGGGGCACAAGTAAATTGCCCCTTAAGGGCATACCAATTTATTGGCTACATGGCTTCTTTAGATATATATTACACACACACACACACACACACATGTATATATGCGCACAGGTATTACATACATTAAAAGAAACAGTCAATTGTATAAAATTCATATATTTACACAGTAAAGAATGACTACTACTACTACAGTAAAGGTAGAAAAGGTACGCCAATACCGAAATAATCTGCTGTGTACCATTTCTACCAATGTTGTCTAGCTTATAGAATAACTACAGTGATGTGTAATGCATGGCTCTCTGGGGCAAAACAGGTCAAACTTTGTGCAGAGGTGTGCAACAACTCAAAGCACCACCAAACCAACTTTTCATTCAGGTTGAGACTAACTACAGAAATGCGTATACTACCAGTGTGTTTACACTGAATGCAACAAAACAAATATCCTAGAGTGGCAACAGATGCGATTAATACCACAAAAATACATAAATAAAAAACAAATATGGCAGAACAGCAATGCTGCACAATACACTGTTGATAATGAAGTCAATAAAAAATGAAATCTACTTGCTAATGGGTCACATTGCAGTCAACAGCTACGTTTTTTTTCCTTAAAAGGTACAAACAAATCATACATTCATAAAGCCTGTAAGGGGGGGCTGCTGCTACACCTTTCACCCTCTCTTCATAAAGCTGTTAACACCCCTCACCATCCTCTGCTTACTACTAGCATAATTAACATCTGGGCAAAAGTGGGTGGGTTACTGGAAATACAGCTCCAAACTTGCATTTTTGAGACAGCAAATAATACATGATTTGCATTTAAAGGAAAACACATTAGAACTCAAAAACATGTTTTCTTTTTTCATTATATATCTTTATTTTCTGAGCTATTTTAATGCCTCAAATCACTACAAATACTTATTTTACAATTTCAATGCGTTTCCCACAAAATGGCTGATGATAGGGCCTGCCTTGGCAATGTGACCTTGTTTTCTTGCTTTCACTCCTTCTTTCCCAAATACATTTCAAGTCCTTTTTACATTAGTCATGCTAAACATCAGGAAGTGGTTTCTCATGCCATTACGATAGAATGACAGGACTGTGAAGCAGATGAAAATGCTTCACAGTCCTGCCATTCTAACACACCTTCTGTAGCAGAGCTACTTCTAGGTTTCCCTGACTAAGCCTCATTTATGTGCCTGCCAGAGCTTGTTCTATGGCATAAATGACTGTTAGCTACTTCTAGCAAAAGAAAGTAGGTAAATGGCATGTTTTTGTACAGGGATTCTTTCTAGTTCTAAAAGAAATGACAGACCACAGACCCCCACCCCCCCGGCTCTCTCATGCCGAGGTGTAAAAATCTCTCACTGCAGTAAAAGATCTTTGCAGTATCATGTACAGGTGACAAGTAATATTCAAAAGGACTCTAAAGTAAGGCTGTCTGCTACTTCCTAATGCCTTCAGTGGGAAGTTTTCTTTAATGAATGATGCAGAATTAAAATGTGCATTACTAGTTCCTTAATTACTTCTGTCATGTTCATCTCCCTTTTTTCGGTTTTGTATTTATTTATACTTTGGTAACCGGGAAAGTGAACCAGTCCCAGGACCCTTTTCATCCACGACTCAGGTTACACTGGCAAAGATCATAGCAACTAATACATGCACGTAGCCAAGACAAAAAAAAAATACTGACAAAGACACTGACATACAGAATGTGCAACACATGCTTAATGTGTGACCGTGAATAAGTAAAACATTAAACATTTACTAGAATGTATACATTAATAATGCTGGACTCTACTATGTATTATAAATAACGAACTGTATGCACCCATACTGAACAAGTCACAGTACTGCAAGATGTTACTCTTCTCTAAATGACTAAGAATCAGCAAGTAATTGTTTTATGGCTTCACAAAGGAAAAGGGCAGGGGAGATAATTATATTCGCATCACTTGTGTTGTCCTAAGATAGTATGAAAACATACTAAAACTACAAATTTGGGAATGCAACAATTGCAGTTGAGCCCAATATCTACAATGGTGAAAAAGCTTTCCAACATGTAGAAAGTAGGAAAAAGGTTGATTAGGATGATGACAAATACACACGTGCATATACATGCCCCGTCTGTGTGGATACATTTGTGTGCATCTGTATACATGTGTGTTATGTACCTATACACATGCACATACATATGTCAGTGCATGTGTGACTACTAACAAAAATACCACATTTCTCTCTAGCTGTATTCACAATGTACTGCATCCCACATACATAGAAATATAATCTCTGTTTATGTAGACATATGTATAGTTACTCAATATCCATTTTGAATTGTTTTTATTCAAAGGACATGAAGTAAACACACAGGCATATAATCCACTTCATTGCATACACACACACACACACACACACACACATATGATTTTGTACATACATGTAAGACATGCGCTATGCACATATATTACAAACACACAGGCATACTATATATAGTGAATTACAGATACAGCCAGACATGCGCTTTCCTTTTCTTAAGGTTTTCAATGCAAGGGCACATAGTAAATGTATAAGAATTTCAGGTGTATATCATGGTTTCCATCAATGGTCACATTTCCTTTGAGGACTAAAAAATTTTCATGCACTCTACCAGTGCAAGGACTGACTCAGTCAGTGGGAGTCTCTTCCCATGGATTTCTATGTACCAGACATACATCCCCCAGTGGAAGGATGTCACAAAATCATAAAAAGACCTTTTATGAATAGTATGAGTGCATCTAGTTAGGCCGCGGTGATGCAGCGGTTAATGTTGTCACCTCACAGCAGGAGCTTCTCCGGTTCGATTCTCGGCTGGAGCGCCTTCTGTGTGGAGTCTGCATGTCCTCCCCGCGGTTGAGTGACATTTAAAGACATGCAGGTAGGTGCGTGCATGAATGGGTGTGCCTTCTTTGAAGGTTGGGTGTCAGGCTGGCACCTCGGCACCGTAAAAATCCACTGCCAATCATTAGCAGACCGGAGTTCCGCTGTGGCAACCCCTAACTGGGAAAAGCCAAAAGACATCAGTATGAGTGCATCTAGTTGACAGGGTTGCCACTTTCCTCTCTTTCTTTAGGTTCTGTCGTGTGTGTGTGTGTGTGTGTGTGTGTGTGTGTGTGTGTGTGTGTGTGTGTGTGTGTGTGTGTGTCAGGCTTGAAAATGGTAAATGTGTTGATACTTTACAAGAAAAAATATTTTCTGACTTTTTTCTAAATGTCACAGAAATCTTTGATGCTACATCTAAGTTATCTTAACATACAAACTATTACAAATGCCCAACATTTAAAGCTTAGCATTTCAAATACTGTGATGCTGCCTATGTAAATTTGTCAGAGGAGGTGACAGCTGCCTTTGAACCATGACTGATCTAATTGCTTTCTTTTGCTATGAAAGGGGGGTATTAAATTCTCCTCCTATCTGCAGTAAAAACAGTGAAAAAACTTCCACAGCTTTCAGTCTTATTTATACCAGCTGCTGTGTTCCTGGCATTATCAGGATTAATTGCCCATCCAAAATTGCCAACAGTACCTGACAGGGTAAACTACAGATTTACCCATGTCTATGGTAAGTCATGCAGGCAGAGAAGAACTTCTCTGTTAAGTATGTGAGAAGTTAAAGGTGAATTCCTCTGCAAAGTATGTGAGAAGTTAAAGGACCACTACAGGCAGATGATGAAAAAAAAAAAAATTTTTTTATCTTGCCATGGATTTACTACACCTCCCAAACCTGTCTGCAGCAAATAAGTACTCATTCCTAATTTTATTTTTTTTTATCCTCGTCTGCCCTCATTGGGGCAGACATCCTGATTCCACTGGAAATCTAAATATGTCCCGTAATGCAGATATTCAGAGTAAGTAGCCCTACTATGTGTTGTCAGACTAGACTTCCATTCACTTAGAATGGAACACCTGAAAAAACTACCAGGTTTGAGAGTCTGCAGCTCATGTGTCATTGACTGGTATGTAGAGTTTTACAAATGTTCCTACTGGTGTACTACACATTCTCTAAAAGAAGTCTGCAAAAGTGTCAAATTACCAAGATAAAAAAAAACTTTTTTTTTTTTTTTTTTTTATATACAAGGAACAGTTTTGCAAGTTTCAATTTCTGGCCAAGTTACTCCCTTCTTTCAGTGGGCTACAGTCTCATTTCCAGCTTGGCTAGATTCAACTAATTAGTTAACTTTGCATGACAATGGACATCAAACAAATCACAGCCTGGTGTGCCAGGAATTGAAACTTGGCAATTTTTTCAGGTGTTCCATTCTAAGTGGATGGTAGTCTAGTCTTTCAACAAATGGTAGCGCTACTTATTCTGACAATCTGTGCATTATGGGACATATTTAGATTTCCAATGGAATCAGGATATCTGCCCCCATGAGGGCAGACAAGGATAAAAGAAAACTAAAATTAGGAATGTGTACTTTGCTGCTGGCAGCTTTGGGAGGTGCAGTAAATCATGGCAAGATCAAAAACATTTTTTTTCACCATTTGTTTGTAATGGTCCTTTAAGCATGGAAAAAAAGTTGGTGGGCTTTCCCTCCCTTTGCCTCCAAGGCAAGAAAATGAAAGTTTTAAAAAGTACAAGCAGGTTGCTGGTACCTACACAGTACTGGAACCATACTGTAGGGAAGAAAAGAAACAAAGATTGAGTTAAACTGTAAGAGAAGGTGGAGTTTCCTTAAATTCCAAAGTTCAAAGCAGAATTATACAGGATTCTGCTGGCCTTCACCGAGCTGCAAGTCAGTGATACACCACAAGTTGTATTGGAATGGATTTGCATCATTACCAAGTCAACGCAAGAGGCAGTACCACAAATTGTGCAAAAGGGAGGAGGTAGTGAGATGGAATGTGATCAACCAAAGAGGAAGTCAAACAAACAAACCCTGTCTGACCATCTTCAGTGTGTTACTCCAACCTGACTACTTATATGAATACACACTTACAGATCTGTATTATATACATCTATGGAATAAACTACCCTCTGAAATCACATCTCTGACTTCTCTCTCACTTTTTAAAAAGAGTCTAAAACTTTATCTCAATAATCATTGGCTATGCTCTTGTACTAACCCCGGCTAAAGCTTCTACTATTCACTATACCTCACCCACACCCTTTTGTAACTTTCTTTTGTTTCAGTAAACATTATTACTGCATACTACATATTTGTATATATGTATATTGTACCTTCTCACAAAATCACTGTGAATATTTTATTTTGTACCACGTAAAAAAAAAAAAAAAGAAAATTTTCTTTTTGTAATATCTATAGTTCTTTACTATCTGTAATAACTGATCTTTTGTAACATTGTATCTACTCTGTACCATGTCTTGGAGCTTTTCTCCCTGGGCCTCTACTGAAAATGGACATGTCTCCAGCTAGACCAGCCCAGTCAACAAATGTAAAATAAATAAAATAAATAAAAAATATCTATAAATCTGTCTAGTACAGATGACAGACTTGTCAAAATGTTGAATTTTATATGGTTGAGACCAAATGGTCAACATTTTGAAAAGTCAAAAAACACAGTGACACCAGAAAGTGTTTTTGTAGGAGGAGGAGGAGGAGGAGGAGGTGGAAAGCCCCTCCTTCACCAACCATCCACATACTAATCATATATACATCAACTCCAAGATCGCACTACAGTGGGGACAAGGGGAAATTGCTCATTCCCCAATGTACAGCAATCGCGGTACAAACATTTTGACTTTTCAAAATGTTAGTGATGTAGTCCCGACCATATGAAATTTGACACTTTGAAAACACAGTCACCTGAAGTAGACCCGTATCTATCGAACTAAATGAATACATGCAGAAATGCATGCTACTATATGGGTCTACTTCAGAAGACTGACAAACCAAAAGACTGAAAATTCAAAATACTGAACACATTTTTAATGCAGGGGGCAAGCACCCTTCATGTAGGGGGCTGCGCCCACTACACCCCCTAACTATATAGACCAACTCCAAAATCACACAACAGTGGAGAAGGGGAAAATTCCATCATTCAGTATTTTGAATTTTTAATCTTTTGGGATTCAGTCTTTCGGTTTTTCAGTCTTCTGAAGTAGACCCTATTATATACGCATGTGCATGTGTGTGTATGTCTATACACATTATATATTCACTTTTTTTTTTTCATATAAACACAGTCACAATCCCCTTGCGATACATCTAGTGATCATGACAGAGTCCACATATGACATTCCCTGTACTAACATCAACACTGTTTTGAAAATAGAAGAATGTAATACACGGGATACCCCACTTCTGCCTGTGACTGAGTCATCCTTGTAGCACCAATGCAAAACATACAAATGTGAGCATCCATGCTTTTTTCTGACGCTTGACAGTATATTAACTGCATCACGTATGTACTCAGCACTAAATGCAGGAGGTTTCAGAAGCACAGTTCTTGTCTACACACACAATTGATATTATGTGGTTGTTTAGTTCACTTAAAATTCATGTTACATGTATAATATCACAGGTCTGCTATGTACTACAGTCAGTACCTTAGTTCTGGGGGAGGGGGGACCATGAGACCAGAATAAGAATCATCACTAAACTATTTCCATAAATAAATAAATAAGGCATAAATAATGACACTTTTACTGATGCACATAAACTCCAGTGGCACCTTATGAATGACATGGTTTTAACAGAGCTACCACATTATTTCCTTTGTCTGCACTGCATTGTTCAACATTTCTTTGCTGCACAGTACAATAAGTGTTACACACCTGCCATCCTGCGTGTTACTCATTCAACCCTAAATGAGTCAGCTCAGTACCGACCACTACTAAAACTGAATTGTTCCAAGCTACTTAAACACGATTACTTTCATTTTCTATAATTATAACAATCTTTTCATATGCCTACACAAACTATTCTCACTTGTAGCTGTCTCAACCAAAACTGAACAAAGATGAAGGATCTACATTTTAGGTAAAACAATTTTCTAATAATTAACTCCTAATCCCATAGCATCTTTTATAATGTCCAATGCAATCTGCATAGCACTCACTGACTAATACCTACTTACATAAGTAAATACATTTATTAATCAAGTTCATGGTAATGGGAGAAATACTGACACACACAGAAGACTTGTACTCTCCGCAAAGAGGGCACCCTAACCAAAAAAAAAAAAAAAAAAATTGGAGACTCGAGCACCAAGAAGCAGTATATCCTCTCCACCATTATGCCACACATCTCCAAAAACAGCAATAACTGGTCAAAACTTATCTCTGAATCACTCCCTTCTCAAGTACAACTTAATGCTGCAAACCAAAAATTATTCATTTCTAAAATGACAAATTTTCTGTTTAAAAAAACAGCTATAGAAAATTCCCATGTTTGTGTGCAAACTATCTCCTTGGTAAGCTTTAGTCCTTACATGACTAATTCTTACTTACCTAACTCCCCCAATTACCACGTTTCACTTCATTCTCCTTCTTGGTGTCCAAGCTCTTCCAGACCACAATTCCCCCTTTCTACTATAAACATAAAATAGAACTTCCCAACATTACCTCATTCAGCAATACTCTTATTCCCAACCCCTTTTCTCTTCCACCCCTACATTTTTCTTTCTCCTTTCTTTATATTACATCACTATATTACATCATTCTCTGTGCTTTACTATACCCCCATATTCCTCAACATTCTCCAGAGCATTTGTACATTTCAGACATTTAAATCCATACCTATATTTTAAATCCCCTTATAACTCATAGCAATAGAAATTTTTACATTCTGCCATAATTAATACTGCTATCTCTTCCCCTTCCAGACATTTTCCATTCTTTAAACACCACTCTTTGTCTAATACTGTGTAGAACAATGAAAAGATGTTGGTAGTGTGTTATATTTGTATCAATTTCATTCAGGTTGAATAAGCTTTATGTATGTTGGGCCTGTGTCCTTTAACACATACACATGTAATGCCACTCACTGGTGTTTTGATATACACAACACTCTCAATATACTGGTTAATCCAATGAATGTTTACAAGGTGATTGTTTTACATTGGCCTTATCAGTGCAGTGCTATGTTCTGAGAGTTTGCTCTACACAGCACTACACACTATTACTGTGGTTCTCTACCAGTACTCTTCCTGCTAAACTTACTTTTATCATACATTTATAAACTTTCTTACCATCTCTCTGCTCTTGCAATATCCAGTATTTTCTTGCACTGACTTGCTGTGCTCTTTACGCCCTCTCTGGAAATAAGTATTAACTTTACTGCCTCCACATATTACAGTTCAGTAGTGTCTCTCTCTTCTTTCCTTTCAGATCCTGTGGTCACTGCAATTCATCCCTGACGCAGACACTGCAGGAACTTTGCCACAAGACCCAAATCCCAAGAGTTTTTACTGAGAATGTTCACAATGTGCAATGTAAGCAGCTAAAACATGAAAGTTATGAACTTTAACTAGTCAAATATGTGCATTCTATGTGCTGGAAAGTGGCTGTGACATTCCCCAAATGGAGTACCTCTTGAACTGTAAGGAGTACTTAACTAAGTTGGCCATTGTCCTTTCTCTTGACCAGTAGATAGCACTGTATATGAGAGTTACTTAGTCTCCCTAGTTTCCTGATTTCTGCATTCAGTAAATGAAAGAACACCCATTCTAACTGGTGCCTCCTTAATTGTGTCGTACTGACTAAAATTTGACAACTTTCTGTAATAACTGAGGGTGGGAAGCATGCTATATTCTGATTTTCTCTTTCCTCAACTCTTCCCTGCAAAACCTAGTCTCCTCATCATTCAAAAACTTCTTCTTCCTAAAAATTCACACTTCCCTTACACTCCAATCTTCATCCCTTAAATTCTTCATCCTCCACCTTGGTGATTTAGTTCAACTGCATCTGTCCTTACACCTTGCAAACTACCTGTATTCAGTTCCTTCCTCAACCGTCTTTCCAGAATCCACTAGTTCCTTTGATTTTTCTTCCTCCCTCAAAGCCAATAACCATGATGAATTTTAAGATACAAGCCCAAAACTACAGCATACGTCCCTCTACTTTCTAATGCATTAGAAATTAGATGGCATTCGCCCATCTCATTTCTAATACCACTGAATTGTATTTTCTGCTGTTCTTGAAATGTCATTACCCTAGAAAAACTCATCATTTAATGTTGCTTATCTGCTAAAATCTTGTATGTTTACTGAGGCATATTCTGCACTTAAATACAAACCCCTACATTATAACAATTTTACAATGTTTACACATCCCATCACCTCCTTACTTTTCCCTTTTTCACCACCAAAGCAGTAACCAAAATCTCTCAGGTTATGCCTTCACAGTTTTCCTCACAATCTCATTCAGGGCTTTTCATTTTTCAAACTACTAACCCCCTTCAATATTCAATATCATCTAGATTTCAAACCTCCCAAACAAAACAGAACTTTCAATGCAATCCAAACAAAACTATTTAAGATCCTTGTACTTTGCTACTATCACTAAATCTTCCAGCACATTCTCTAATGTGGAAATAGTTATCTTGCAAATAAAAGTGCTTTTCCCTTTCCCATTTGCTCTAACCTTTCTTGCAAAATGTTTCCTACTCCTCCTTGCCCACACTTCCATAACAATTCCGCATAGTATGGATCCCAAACTCTTGGTCCTATAGCCTCAGACTGCCTCAATGAGATCAGACAATTCGGTCAGATTCTCCCTCTGACCTTTACCATTCTTATTGATCTTCTACAGATCCTTATCCCAGTCCGTTACACAGTCAAAATCCACCTTTCAAATCACTTCTCAGACCAGTCTCATCCAACACCATATAAACATCTATTCTAAATAATCAAAGGCCTTTTGAATACCATAAAGCTCTGTCCTTTTAATCCCTCTCTTAAACAAACATACTTCCATGCGTCCAAGGACAGCCCACACTGCTTATCCAGTTTCAAGTATGTCTAGCATGATCTGTTCTAATCTTGCCAAACTATCTACATTTACATTAATCTAAGTAGTATATAATATTTAATGTCTGCCACTTTCCCCTTTGTTTGAGAAAGTTCTACCACCTTTGTCGTCTAAATCAATTCGGTTAAGCCTTTCTTCCCCATCTGAAAGCACTGCATCTAATGCATGACAAAAAAAGGCATAGTTGTGAAAAATCAGTTACTTACTCTAGCTGGCATTTATAATCAAAAGGCCAGAAAGTGTTTATGTATTAACATAAAAACAAAACACAAGATTAAACTCCAGACAGCTGACAGTGAACACTTTATTTGGGTTAATTATGTCAGAGAACTGGCACACTGAAATTCATTGTGAATGCAGTTACCATATTAATCAAAAAATGTTCAGACTGATAATCTAACTACAGAGTAAGAACACTTATTTTCTGTTTTGGACCACCTACCAAGAGTACATCATAGTAATACAGATCCTGCTGTTTTACCAGTACTGCAAGCACCAAAGAAAATTCTACAAACTTTAAAGAATGCACTTGAGAAGTTGACATGCATGGAGTACATGGGTGTGACAAAAAACAGATTAAGCCTAGCATGGGTTAAACAGGGTGGATTAATGTTTAGAATCCAGATGAAATTCTTACTTGTGCAAATACATATCTTAACTGAAACAAAGACAGAGTATTATCCCCTTCATATAGTTGAAAAATGGTATCTGCTATACTGGAAGTAAATAATTTCTCTGCTTAATGCAAAACATGGATTTTTGGCAATTTATAGGTTTACGTTGTGTACTTACACCCATGGAAAGATATAAATTTCCAATGGAATTTCATCAGAATAATTTCAAAGAGATGATGCACATATAACCATGGAGGCCTTGGGGTGCTATAATGAGATACTACAGTAGGATCAAACCAACCAGCACAATGCAAAAACTGAATGAAGTAATGAACAGACAGAAGCTCAAGCTAATTAAAACTGTAAACTCTGTGTTACAAAACTGAGGTGAGAATATCGGCCATGTCCTAAAATTTGAACACAACACTTGAAAACAGATATATTGGAAAGTACTGGAAGGAAAGCAACACATTCGCCCGAAAAATCTCTTGTGAGAATAATGCAGTTTTTGTTTGTGTCTTTTGGCTTTTCCCGGTTAGGGGTCGCCACAGCGGAACTCCGGTCCGCTAATGATTGGCAGTTGATTTTTACGTACTGACTTGCCAGGCCTGACGCACAACCTTCAACGAAGGTACGCCCATTCACGCATGTCTCCACGCAGAAGACGCTCTAGCTGAGAATCGAACCGGACAGCGTCTTACTGTGAGGCGACAATGCTACCACAGCACCACCACAGCGGGTCTGTGAGAATAATGCAGTACCTATGTTTATTCCAAATATGTTGGATGGAAGTTTACTGTAAAAATGTGGATGGTACTGCAACAGAGAAAGAATAGAGCTTAGAAAGTGCTAAATGACAACAAAAGTACAAACATTACAGTATTCTAATGTGCACCACATTCCAAGTACATAGCTACCACAATTAAAGTGCAGCAGTAATTCTTCAATAAATTACCTTATTTATGGCCCCAGAGCCATTACAAGACACTGGAAATGGTGTGCTCACAAAGAAAAATGAACTGCTTATCATAATATATGGCCATGGAAATACTCCACACGTTTTCATGAGAAAAAAGTGCACTCACACTATAAAACAGGAACCAAAAATACTTAAGGCGCTGCAAGAGGCATTACAATGATTGCGAAGACTGCTGTTGAAAACACAGGTGAACAACTTAGTTATGAAGTATAAGTCAGGAGAAGAAATGCACAAAACCTTCATATCTGACATAACAATAAGAGGATTTTACTTGCAAGGAGCTAGAAGTAAATAAGATAATCCACAGCTGCCTTTACCTGAACAGAAGCTTTATCAACTGCAAATGTCATCATCTCTTTTTGCAGTAATTACGCACTCATCATATAAACTGGTTTCTCGGATTCTAAAAATACGTTGAATTTACTTTAGTTTCTTAACTGCAACTATATTTAAGTTTAAACTTGGGTTTGCATTTATTGCATGCTGTGCATATTCCATACACTTCCTGATTCAGTCATGTGGTCCTCCATGTTGATGATGCAATAAAGGAGAATAAACCGCTTGTAATGAATAACCATGTTTTCTGTAATATGAAGCAGACCGCAACTCAGTTTCACAGACTGCAGAAAAATCAGTCACCCAATCAGGTAACCTTACAATAAATTAATAAATGGATATGTTGGAGGGCCAAGTATGTCTCAAAAATTACCCAATCTCTAGAACAACATCCACGAGAAGCAAAGCTCATCCATAACCCTATTCAAACATAGTGTGGACCAATGGATGAAAAAATGCAAATGTACCCCTAGTTTGGCACCTATGTTCCTAATAAACAGGAATAGCCTGTGAATGCTAGAGTTGTACAAACCTATATCATAACCATAAAAATCCTTGGGGTACTGACATCAGCAATATTTTGCTAAATCTGACGTAAGCTTGGTTAGGCTTAAAATGGCTCTTAGGACAATAGCCCAATAAGCACCTATGAACAAACTAAATGCATCTATCATTAAATAAATAAAACAACAATGGAATTGAATAATAATCCTAGTAAAGGGAATACAAAAACCAGTGGAGGTGCAATAATAGAAACCAGCAAAACCAAAAAACAGTGCACTTACACAAGCGAGCAGCCCCGAATAAGAGAAAAACCATCAGGAGGCCAGAGGAGTTGCTGTAAAACAAATTATTTATTAAAAAGGAGCCACACAAGCGCAATAAGGCAAAGTTAAACAGAAAATGCTTTTGCCCTGAAACTATGACAGGACTTCCTCAGAACTAAGCAAAATACAGAGAATCATTTAATTTAAAACCCAAGCTCAATGATCAAGTGCTTATATTTACCCAACTCATAGGTTTTACTTTTAGGAATGCTTTCGTACATTGTGTACCTACGTCAATGTTTTATCAAGTCTGTCAAGATATTTATTCAAGCTTTTTATGGTTTACATCTTGATATTCCTTAAGTCTACTAAGGTGTTCCTTGTCCATATTTAATACTTAATTGTGCAACAAACACCTTAATAGACTTAAGAAATATCAAATAAACCATAAAAAGCTTGAATAATTATCTTGATAAAAAAAAAAAAATACATCAAAATGCTGTAGGTACATATCGTACAAAAGTATTTCTAAAAGTAAAACCAATGAGTTGGGCAAATACACGCACTTTATCATTGCACTCTGGTTTTAAATGAACTTATTCTCTGTATTTTGCTTAGTTCTGAGCAAGTCCTGTCATAGCTTTGTGACGAAAGCTTTTTTCTTAACTTTGCCTTATTGTACTTGCATTGTACCTTTTAATGAATCCTTGGTTTTACTGCACCCCTTTAGCTTCCTGGTGGATTTTCCCCTGCTAGGGGCTGCCCACTCATGTAAGTGCACTTTCTTTTGGTTTTGCTTATTCCTAGTCAAGTATACAAGGCTTGCCATATAATGTCATAACACAGATACAACACTATAATAAGCAGTTGTCTATTATGGGATGATTACTCCTCGCAAAAGATGAAAGATGCTGGAATGAAGACTGATCATTGGACTTAATGGGATTTTTGGCATGGTGGAAGTTCAACGTGTATGTGGGACTAGGTAATGCAGGCAGTATGTGGACAGAAGACAAATTTCTTGCAATACCACATTTTGTATACAGGTCAACTGTATTGCAGGCTTCAGGAGTTGGGAAAGGGAGATACCATGCAGATGCATGGTTTAGTGCAGTGTCAGCCACCCCCAAATACGTGTGGTTATGGTTCGAAGTGTTCCATTTTCAAAAACAGATTTAATTTCCTGGTAGATTGACTCCATAAGCTTATCCCTCATCCTGCTCACATGCCACCCTACAGCTTGAGTTCTACACTGGACAGACTCATGGTCATGCAGCTCTAACTGTATGCCAGATATGGCACTCAGCCAGCACCACAAAACAGGGTAGGACTAATGGGGTCTGAAAGTCCTCGGACAAGTCTGGGCTAAGCTCAGAACAGTTAATGGATTCAGTAACGCAGAATGTTTTAGAATTGAAGTACCTGTTCCTGATATAATAAAGCCCAATTCAATATCTCAAGGTACTGAATTATGCACTGCTTGCACCTCTTATGACTTCATCAGAAGGTATTAACAGATGACACAGAATCAGGAAATAATTGGATAGCTGCTAAACAAACAGTACATAGAAAAACATTTTAAACTTAACATAATTCAAGTGCTGTAACTAAAATAAAAAAGTATTTTAGCATCAGAAAGCCCACTATACACAAGAGAAAAGTATAACAAAAAATGGTAAAAACCTTTGCACTTGCTTATTTAAGCAATAACCCATGCCTGGGTGTGGGTAATGCTGGATTTACCCACAGTTGGTGTGGTTTGGTCACAATGACCCCCCATTAATATTCAGCATGCACGTTTTGGAATATTAATGGGGGGTCATTGTATAATAAGAGCTAAAAGCAGCATACTCAGACTGATATGGTGATGCAGATGCAATAAAAGATGGTAGTGTGAGGCTAGCCAGAAGACACATTTGCTGAAACAGTCAAGCCTCTAAGATCAGCATCAAACGTTTGTTGTTTAACATAGACAATGTAATAGGGTTTAATTGGCTAAGAAAGAAATTCTGCCAAATATATAACCGCTGCAAACAAAAACTGAAATATTTAAAAACACGCATATATAACGCATTGCACTGCCCAAAAGTGCAAATTAACTCAGATGTCCAAGCCTGTACAGAATTCACCACATACTATAAAATATTCCCTATTCACATCCAGAAGTACAGTGAGTAAGGCAGACAGAGACAGGTTTCGGTTCTGATACTGTTATTTATTTGAAATTTTCTAACATCAGGAAGTTGAGACATAACATATTGATGTGACGTATTTAAGCTACATTTTCAGACTAGGGGATTCCTGGCATGCTACTACCAGATAATGGTCCACAGAATGCAAGAACTGTCTTCAAAAAAATAATTTGCAGCAATGGAAATCAATTTGTCTTCTGATCTAAACTACCCAAAATCAAATGGTCAGTTAAGACACATCAAAACGGTGGAAAAAATAAAGCTCAGGGGATTAACAGTGCTTGGTACAGAGACATACACTTACTAATGGAATACAGGCATACTACCCTTACAAAGTATTCAGCAATGTAACTTCTTATGGGCTGCAGATTACACAGCTGACTTTCTATCTATAATTTCCTTCTTCCTGAAGACCCGAGTTCAGTTCAAGACCGAAATAAAACCAGTCTCTTTAAAATCACTATGATCAGAGAACTAGACACTTGTTAAGAGAAAGAAAACACACTAAGAATATAGCATGATTACACAGAGAGCGCTCAGATCATGTAATGCTTGAGCTACGGAAGGAAATTTATCGAGAGGAAAGAGGAGACATTTGTTCAAAATGCGTATGCCCCACTGAGGCCATGGTGAATGTATACTGTGTGCCTGTAATTTCTCTAGCAAAGTAGCAGTTCAGAAGCATCCAGAGATATATGAAAAGAAGTCCAGACAGATATAAGCAATAGCAGCAGCAAGGGAGCAGAAGACAGCTATCCTGACAGTTTCTAATACAAGAGCACAAAAAGTACAAACTACAGTATTATTTTCCAACTCTGAGATCTGTCAGTTAAAGCTCTGGACCTACTTTTGGGTTTCCTATAGTTATCATACTTTTCCCTCATTTTATTTCAGTTTGTTTTAAATCTTTTTCGAAGTTTTTATTGTGGCGTGTTTTACTTTAAAATTTAAACTGTTCTTGTTAGGTTCATTTAGGAAACATTTATAATGTTTTCTTTGACTGCAAAAAGATCAACTCTACCAGGTCTGTGGGATGACCTAAGAAGTTGCACTTTTACTTAAGGTAAACAGAAAGGGACATACCAACTAACCTATTCTCCGTTTTGGATTTGTTGGTTTATATTTCCATACCTGCAGAGTTTCTTGTGATTGATACTAATTTTATTGCAGATTGCTTTACTTTTTTAATTTAATTATTTATTTTGTATTTTACTGCAGTTCTAAAAGAAACATCTTGGTTAGGGGCAGTTAGCAAACATCTGTGCTGCATTATTTGACAACAAAAAAGATTAGCTCAATCTGAAGAGTGGGAGGGGACTAAGTAGTCTTCTTATTGAAGGTAAGCACAAGAGTATAAGGTTTAATGTGCTAGACCTGCTTCTATTTTGCATTTTTCCACACCATGACCACCATGTCCCAGTTGTGTTTATAAGGCCAGTGCTCATTAGATAAATATGACCTTGAAGCTCCTCCCAGCCTTATCTGTTCATACTAATCACTACTGTAAGACTTCTTGAACAAAGTGGAGTGATATGGGTTAGCTCCAAGAAAGCTGCACCTGCCTGACTACAAACAGGACAGTGCTAAGACTCCAAGACATGCACTAAACCCCAAAGTGGATACCTTGGGATGCCACTTCCAGGCCTCTAATTCATAAACTGTGATCACAAAGGAGTTGTATTTCCAAAGAACACTGATGAATAAACATTCAGAAACCAGTAAAAATATTTTTGCAGGGAGCTTCACACCTCTGACGCTTATACCAATCAACTTAAATATCAATACATGTTGAGGACAGAAAAGATCCCAAAGACATCACAACCAATCTTAAAAGCCAAAACACAGGAATCCTATATTAGTGCTCTCACATCACAATGATCATTAATGCATCATATACAAGTCTAGCGCTCGAATCTGCCACATTGGATGGGGGGGGGGGGCAAACTGGGGAATGTGAGAGGGATAATTCCAACAGTAAGCCCACTATTCAGAAATCTTTATCTGATACAGTATCATTAGGATCCTGTAAGAAGCTTAATTTAATGACATATAAAGATTTATTTCCCCAAATAATTATACAGTTAGAATATTTTATCATTTTTTTGCAATAAATTCATTTTATAGAGTTTTCTTCACACAGCATACCGGTCAGAATTTCATAACTTATGATGGTTATTGATGGGATTTGGATGAACACATCGGTATGGCTTCACTCTTCTGCAATACACTCATTAAAAAAAGGTACTACAAAGTGAACTCACTAAGAAGGAGAGAAAATCTTAAGGAATCCACGCAAATCACAAATACGCAAAAATGTTTTACAGCTGAAATGCAAGTTTACTTAACACGATGGAAATATATACACAATACTGAAATGAAAGCAGTGGTGCTGCGGTAGCGGTCGCCTCACAGTTAGACGTTGCCCGTTCGATTCTCAGTTACAGCATCTTCTGTGTGGCGACATGCGTGAATGGGCGTTCCTTTGTTGAAGGTTGTGCGTTAGGCCCGGCAAGCCAGCATGTCAACATCTACTGCCAATCATTAGCGGATTAGTGGGGGGGGGGTGGTCCAACTGCACCACTTTCCTCTCATCTCTCAAAAACATCCAGTAGACGAAAATACAGTTGTATACAAGAAAAAAAGAGAAATAATCTGGTTCCACACATCATTGAAAATCAATATGTCCTTTATTGTAGTAGGTAAGTGCTTTCTCAGAATAACATCCGCTTCATCAGACCAACAAAGATAGAATAGCAGTTACATTTTTAAACACTAAAACATCCAATCAAAAATCAGATAAAATGTGCATCATAGCTAAAAGCCATGAGATAAAATACATCTGTAGAATCTATAGATCATTAAAACATTGAATAAAACAGACTAAATGAACAATATGCACTTAAAACTGGTAAATACAACAGTAAAAAATAATAAAAGATGGACTATTGAAATATACATGATAAAATATTAAGAGAGAGATCAATGCTTTAATGGCCGTGCTTTAAGGAAGGGTTTCAGGGAAACTCTGCTGTTTAAACCAGGAGGTTTATCAGCTTGAAAGCGCAAAATCCATTTCTGTTCACTAGATTCTGTTCTATTAATTATGTCACCTCCTCTCTTGGTACTATGCAGAATCTCTAGTACCATAAAGCTAAATTTATGTTCCTTACCCTCTTTAGCTACATGTAGTGATAGTGCGCTGGTTTCTTTAACATTCCTGATATCCCTAAGGTGTTCAAGTATTCTATCCTTAAACACCCTGTTAGTTTTCATTATGTAAAATGAGAAGCAGGTAGTACAATAGCAAAAATAGACAACATTTTTTTGTTCGACAATCTGCATAAAAAGCAGTATCTATCTTAAAACCCAAAGTGGGATGTGTGAAATGATTACCAATATGTATATGTGTACAGGCCATACAATTCCTACGCATATACGTACCAAGTCTATCAGATATTATAGTTGATTTAGTATTAAAGGATCGATAAAGTACAGTTTTGTACCTACCATAAATGTAGATGTTCGAGTGTACACCCTGCTGCAGTCATCACCCTTGGGCTATCCTGTCGTCAGGCGGTCCCGCAGTTGGCCGGAATTCCAAAGTCTTGGTCCGGCGTCGGATGCTGTTGCTTCTTCCCTGACGTCAGTGCGCCAGGGGTATATATATATAATGCATCCGACGCCATTTTCTTCAGTTTTTCTTGCCCCAGATGTCAGGTGCCCCCAAAAAGGTGGTCAGTAATTAGTATCAATTTACGAAATTTTAGCACAAACACAACATCCCTCCAGCTATAAGCAAATGCATCAGGAAGATATTGTAGAGATTTAGCCAGTTAGATCAGAGGGGATGGAGGGAGGGTAACCTGAACTGCAGCAGGGTGTACACTCGAACATCTACATTTATGGTAGGTACAAAACTGTACTATGTTCATCGTGTTACCCTGCTGCAGTCATCACACTTGGGTAGAATCCCAAAGCTAAGGATGGGTGGAGGAGTCAGAGGGTTAGAGGAGGCTAGAAGGCCCTGCAGAACTGCAGTGGCGAAGCCAGCTCTAGTCTTAGAGTAAAGTGGTAAGTGATAGTGTTTGGTAAAGGTGCGTACTGAACTCCAAGTTGCAGCTTCCAAAATCTCCTTGGTTGGAACCCCCCTGAGGAAGGCTGTAGATGTAGCTGTTGCCCTGGTAGAGTGGGGCCTAATGGTAGCAGGAACTGGTTTTCCATGATGGGTATAGCAAAAACGAATGCAATGTCCTATCCATTTGGAAATGATTTGTTTTGATATAGCCTTCCCTTGTGAAGCTGTAGCATAAGATACAAAGAGCTGGTCAGATTTTCTGAAAACCTTAGTTTTATCCAAGTAGTAACGAAGTTGCCTGTGAATGTCCAAGGAATGCAGGAGTCTTTCTCCTTTGTTCTGTGGATTTGGGAAGAAGGTGGGTAAGTGGATGGTTTGATTTAAAGCCACACTGGAAACCACCTTAGGCATGAAGGAAGGATTAGTTCATAGAGAAACTCTGTCTTGATGGAAAATGTGAAAAGGTTCCACTGCCATTAGTGCCTGCAGCTCTGAGACTCTTCTAGCTGAAGTTATTGCTAGCAGCAGGGCAGTCTTCCATGATAGAAACTGCAGATCTGCAGAGAAAGCTGGTTCAAAGGGAGGTAGCGTAAGTTTTTCCAGAACAAAATTGAGCTCCCATGTTGGTGTAGGTGCTCTCCTGGGGGCGTAATGTTTTTTGCCCCTCTGAGGAACTGCCTTAGAAGTGGATGTGAAAATA
Source organism: Protopterus annectens (assembly GCF_019279795.1). Taxonomy (NCBI): domain Eukaryota; kingdom Metazoa; phylum Chordata; order Ceratodontiformes; family Protopteridae; genus Protopterus; species Protopterus annectens. The sequence continues at coordinate 254,054,734 of NC_056743.1, forward strand.
AGGGTGGATCCGTGTTGTAGTGGGCTGAAATAGCTGATGCATGGATTTTAATGGAAGAAAAAGAAAGTCCTTTGTGCAACATCTCAGTTAAATACTGTAGAATCTGAGGCATGTGAGGCTGAAGTGTGTTTTGGCCTTTAGCTTGGTTCCAGGTGCAAAACGTTTTCCATTTGTCCGAGTAGGCCTTCCTGGTGTTGGGCCTCCTAGCTTCCACAATAACATCCATAACTGCTTGGGAAAGAGGAGCTGGCTGGATGCTTAGGTGATTTGCCATGCAGCCAGATTTAAGGTTTTGAGCTGGCTGTGTAGAATCTGATTGTTTTGCTGTCTGAGCAAATGGGCAATTTGTGGTAAAATCCAAGGTGGGCCCTGGGCCATATTCCTTAATAGTGGGTACCAGTGCTGGCGTGGCCAGTCTGGGGCTATGAGTATCAGTCATGGTCTCTCCTTTCTGACTTTCAGAAGCACCTTTGTGAGGAGAGGCAATGGAGGGAAGGCATATACCGTCAGGTTTTCCCAACTGAATGAAAATGCGTCCACTTTCCAAGCTTGATGGTGAAGTGTACTTGTACAAAACTTTGTTAGCTGATAGTTTTGGGGGCTGGCAAACAGGTCAATGTCTGGAAGGCCCCATTTTTGAGTTATTGTAAATACTCGTGGATCCAGTTTGCACTCGTGGGGATCCATGACGTTTCTGCTGAGGTCGTCTGCCAATGTGTTCTTTTTTCCTGGCAGGAAGTGAGCTTGTAACTGAACGTGGTAAGCCAGTACTGTGTTCTACAAGGTCATTGCTTGCCTGCATAGAGGGTAGGAGTGTGTACACCCTTGTTTGTTTATGCACCACATTACTGTGGTGTTGTCCGTCCTTATTGTAAGTTTTCCTGGATGTAATAGGTTCTTGAAGGCTGTCAGAGCATTCTGTACAGCTAGCATCTCTTTTTGACTGATGTGCAGATTACTTTGATCTGCAGTCCATACGCCACCTTGAACGCACTGTCCTGCCATGTGTGCCCCCCAGGCGTAGTCCGATGCATCTGTTGTCATAGTTTGCCTGGCTGGGGGCAAGGTGAAAGGCTGACCCTTGTTGAGGTGACATTCCTGTGACCACCATAGAAACTCCTGTTGTAGGCAGGGAATGAGAGATATCATTGTGTCCAAGCTGTGGCTGTGTTGAGACCATACGCTTTTTAGGTACCACTGTAATTTCCTCATATACAGCTTTGCAAATGGTATTAGTAGTATGCAAGATGCCATGAAGCCCAAGGCCTGCAGAATTTTTCTTGCAGGGAGTTGGGTCTTTGTTGCCATTGTTTTGAAATATTGAGTCAGTTGTAGTTGTTTGTCTGGCGTCAGATAAGCCTTCTGGGCCGTTGTATTCAAGCTGGCACCCAGGAATGTCATATTTTGTGAGGGTACTAGTTTTGATTTCTTTTCATTTACTGTGTACCCCAGGCAACTTAGAAGATGTTTTACAAAAGCCAGATGTTGTAAGAGGATGTCCTTGCTTTCTGCTTGGATGAGGCAGTCGTCCAGGTATGGGTATATTTGAATTCCTCTTTGTCTGCAGTATGCAATTACTGGTGCCAGGCATTTTGTGAAGACCCTGGGCGCAGTAGATAAGCCAAAGGGCAGTGCAGAGAATTGGTAATGGGTTGAACCTGCAATGAAACGGAGGTATCTTCTGCAACTTTGTCTGATAGGGACATGCAGGTATGCCTCCTTGAGGTCCAATGTTACTAGCCATGCTTTCTTGCCAAACATGGGAAGAAGCTGCTGTAGTGTTAGCACCTTGAATTTGGGTACTTGTAAGAAGGTGTTTAGAATTGAAAGGTCCAGAATTAGTCTCCAGGCATTGTCCTTTCTGGGGACTAGAAAGAGTCTTGAGTAAAATCCTTGGCCTTGCTCTCGTGTAGGTACCAATTGAATGGCTCTCATGTCCATGAGAGCTGTAATTTGTTTTTGTGCCTCTGCCCATTGATTTTGTGGCAGGTTTGGCATTCCTCTTTTCATTGGCAAGGTGTGGAAATGGAATCTGTATCCTCGTGAAATTATATCTAGGACCCATTTGTCCTTTGTGACAATGTGCCAGTTGTCTGAAAAAAGTGCGAGTTTTCCTCCCAAGGGAGCTGCCAAGAGAGTGTTGCTTGGCCAGATGAGGTGCAAGTCATGGAGTTTGCCTTCTGGTAGTTTGGGACCTGTCTTTTCCTCCCTTCTGTGTTGCAGTGCCCCATTGTCGAGGTTTGTATTGGGCTTGTGGTTGTCCTCTGCCTCTTGGACGTCTGTATTTACCCCTCTGTGGTCTGTCAGTAGCTGGAAAGGACCAATTTTTTGTTGGCCAATTTCTGCTGAAGCGAGGGGGCTGTACCTGTAGAAAATCTTTGACTGTCTGCATAGATTTTGCCTTATCCTCCATTTTCTTTAAGACTTCTTCTGCTTTAACTCCAAATAGAACATCCTGCTGTAAGGGAGCATTCTAGAAGCTTTCCTTTAACATGATCAGGCAGAGTTTGTTCCTTTAACCAAGCATACCTACGTATAACAGGCCCAGTGACAGCTGTTCTGCAGGAAGCCTCCAAAGAATCAAACCCACATTGTAAAGTATGTTTGCCCACCTGTTCAGGTGCACGCAACAGATCCTGCATTTCTTTCAATTCAGACTGTTGAGTGAGTGTGCTCATTTTTTGTTTTAACGGAGACATTAGAAATTGCTGATATTTTAGCATGTGAAATTGGCAATTTAGTGCTCTCATAGCTAGAGTGGCTGAGGTGTAAACCTTTTTCCCCCACCTGTCTAGTGTTCTGGAGTCCCTTTCAGAGGGTACAGGATTTTTTGCCATAGAAGCCTTAGCCCCTTTGGGACCCTGGCAGATAGTCTCTGGATCAGCAACAGGGCTTTTATAAAGGAATTTGTGGGAATCAGGCACTCTATAGTATCTGTCTGGTTTGGCTGGGGCAGGAGGCAGAGAATCTGGGTTCAAACTGGATTCTAAGTAAACATCATCCATAATGTCTAAAACTGGGGGGATGGCAAGTGGTCTGTGCTGGGGGAGTAAAAGAAACTCTCTGAGCCTTTTCTTTGAGTCACAGTAGTCCTGACCTTCCCAGTGAAAATGTTCCCTCAGTGTGTAAAGTTTCCCCAAAGGAGTAGTCTTCAGGAGGAGAAGCTGAGGGAATAGAATCCTCAGCATTAGAATCTTCATAAGGGGAGAAGGAATAATCTTGGTCCTCAGAGGAGCCTGAGGAAATAGACACTTGATCAGAGGAGGCATAATCTTCCTCTTGTCTAGGCCTTTTGTCGGGTGGGGGTTGTGAACCCCTGATTAAAGAGATCAAATCTTCAGCCATTTTAAGCATCTGTTTCTTAGGCATGGGGCCTTGAACTGGAGACTGAAGTGCAGTCTTTTTAGGTTTAGCAGGAGTCTTAAGCTTAGGATACGTTTTTATGGTGAGCGTCGTCGGTCTGAAGACACCTTCAGAAAAGTACAGTTTTGTACCTACCATAAATGTAGATGTCCGATAAGTATGCATCTGCAGTCATCACAAATGGGTTGTCCTGCCTCAGGCAGCTCTTCGGTCGGCCGGATTCCAAAGTCTGGGTCTGGCCTCGGCTGATGTCGCACTTTCCCCGACGTCAGAGCGTCTGGGGTATAAAAGCATCAGCCGATGCCATTTTCCTCAACTTTTCTTGCCCCAGATGCCAGGTGCCCTCTAAGGAAGGCTAAAATTTGGAGATATGCATTTTAAAAACAAATCCAAACATGCACAGTACTATAAAAACAAATACACCATAATAGATCCCCCCAGCTAGCTATAAGAGAGGTAAGTACCCAAGAAGTATACCACAGAGGGGAAGGAGGGAGGGTAAACCTGACTGCAGATGCATACCTATCGGACATCTACATTTATAGTAGGTACAAAACTGTACTATGTCCTTCAAGGATGCATCTGCAGTCATCACAAATGGGTAGAATACCATAGCCAATCTCAGGGTGGAGGTACTAAGTAAAGGATGGTGTAGCTAAGATACCTTGCAGGACTGCCGTAGCAAAGCCTGCTCTGGATCTGGAGTATAAAGGTAAATTGTAATGCTTGGCAAATGTATGCACGGAGCTCCATGTAGCAGCTTCTAAAATGTCCTTGGTAGCCACCCCTCTTAGGAAGGCTGTGGTGGTGGCTGTGGCTCTCGTGGAATGAGGTCTAATGTTAGCTGGCACAGTTTTTCCATGAAAGGAGTAACAAAAACGAATGCAATTTCCTATCCATTTTGAAATTGTCTGTTTGGAAATTGCTTTTCCTTGTGCCCCAACAGCATATGCTACAAACAGCTGGTCAGTCTTTCTGTAACTTTTAGTTCTGTCCAAGTAGTAGCGCAACTGTCTGTGTATGTCCAGGGTGTGCAGAAGTTTCTCCCCTTTATTTTGTGGTTGTGGGAAGAATGTAGGCAAGTGAATAGCTTGGTTCAAAGATACCCTGGATACCACCTTTGGCATAAATGTAGGATTGGTTCTCAATGAAACTCTGTCCTGATGAAAGATAAGAAATGGCTGTACTGCCATTAGAGCTTGTAACTCAGATACTCTTCTTGCTGAGGTTATGGCCAAAAGGAAGGCAGTTTTCCAAGACAGAAACTGTAGATCTGCAGATGCTGCTGGTTCAAAGGGAGGAAGTATTAGTTTTTCCAACATGAAGTTAAGGTCCCATGTAGGTAGAGGTGGTTTCCTTGGAGGATTGATGTTTTTGATTCCTCTTAGAAACTGTCTCAGGAGAGGATGAGAGAAGACAGGTGGATCAACATTGTATTCTGCTGAAATTGCTGAGGCATGTATCTTAATGGAAGAATAAGACAGGCCGTTGTGGAACAATTCTGCCAAATATTCCAGTATATGTGCCATGTTCATCACTGTCGCATCTAGGCCCTTTGTTGTGTTCCAAGTGTGAAACCTTTTCCATTTTGCTGAATATGCCTTCCTTGTGGAAGGCCGCGCAGCTTCCATAATAATATCCTTCACTCTCTGGGATAGCTTATCCTGAGGAGGAGTCATGGTATTTTCCAGGCAGTTAGCTGCAAGGTTTTCAGGCTGGAATGCAGAGTCTTGAAATTGTGCTGTGTCAGTAGAAGTGGCCATAGGGGGAGAGGCCACGGTTTCGTCTGTGACATGCTCTTTAACAGTGGGTACCAGTGCTGTCTTGGCCAGTTTGGAGCTATCAGAATAACTCTGGGCTGCTCTGTCCTGATCTTCAGTAAGACCTTGGTAATTAATGGGAGAGGTGGAAAAGCATACACTGTTAGAGCTTTCCAGCTGAAAGAGAGAGCGTCCACTTTCCATGCTTGTGGGTGGTATGTCCTTGAGCAGAATTTCTTCAGTTGATGATTGTGGGGGGAGGCGAACAGATCAATTTCCGGCCTTCCCCATGATCGTGTTATGAGTAAGAAGATGTCTGGGTGCAGCATCCATTCGTGTGCATCCATGGTATTTCTGCTTAAGCTGTCTGCCAGTATATTGTCTTTCCCTGGCACGAACTGGGACTGCAGCTGTATATTGAGTTTCAAGGAAAGTTCCCATAGATTCATTGCCAGTCTGCAAAGAGGGTAGGAATGGGTGCCTCCTTGCTTGTTTATGTACCACATAACTGTGGTGTTGTCTGTCCTTATGAGTAGGTGGCCTTGATGAAGAAAAAGTTTGAAGGCCTCGATTGCGTGTATCACTGCCAGCATTTCCTTTTGGTTTATGTGTATGCGCAGCTCTCTTTGCGACCATAGCCCTTGGATACATCTGCCCTCCATGTGTGCTCCCCAACCTTGGTCTGAAGCGTCCGTAGTGATGGTTTGGTTGGCTCTTAGCTTGCTGAAGGGCAACCCACTGTTCGACTGGCAGGCTTGAGCCCACCACAGAAATTCCTTTTGAAGGCATGGCATGAGTGGGATCAAAGTTTCTAAGCTGTGACTGTGCTGAGTCCATAAACTCCTTAGGTACCATTGTAATTTTCTCATATGCAGTCTTGCTTGTGGAATCAGAAGAATGCAAGATGCCATGTAACCCAGGGCCTGCAGGATTTTCCTTGCAGTCAGCTGAGTTTGTCTTGACAGATTCTTGAAGTAATCTGGTAGTTGTTTTTGTTTTTCTTCTGTGAGAAAGGCCATTTGGGTGGTTGTGTCTAGATCCGCACCCAGAAAAGTTATTCTTTGGGAGGGAACAAGTCTTGACTTGTGGATGTTGACTGTATATCCCAAGGCCTGCAGTAGGTGGATGGCATAATCCAAGTCCTTTAACAAAGTTTGCTTGCTGTCCGCTTGTATAAGGCAGTCATCCAGATATGGGTAAATTTGAATCCCCTGAAGTCTGCAGTGTGCAATTACTGATGCCAGGCATTTCGTGAATACTCTGGGCGCAGTAGATAAGCCAAAGGGCAATGCTGAGAATTGATAATGCTCTGACCCTGCAAGAAATCTGAGGTGTCTTCTGCAACTTTGTCTGATAGGGACATGCAGGTATGCCTCCTTGAGGTCTAGAGTCACCAGCCAAGACCCCTTGCCCAGCATGGGAAGGAGTTGCTGTAGAGTCAGCATTTTGAATTTTGGCACAATGAGGTAAGTATTCAGTGCGGACAAGTCGAGAATAGGCCTCCATTGATTTTCTTTTCTTGGAACAAGGAATAATCTGGAGTAAAATCCTTGACCTTGTTCTGAAAGAGGTACCTTTTCTATAGCTTTCATTTGTATTAAGTTGGAAATTTGTTTCAAAGCCTCTGCCCTCTGATTTGGTGGCAGGTCTGGCATGCCTTTTCTTTTTGGCAGTGTGTGGAAATGGAACCTGTATCCTTTGTCTATTATTTGCAGTGTCCATGTAATGTAATGCTGTGCCAAATTTTTGAAAATAAAGAAAGCTTTCCGCCCAAAGGTGCTTCTAATTGAGCCCTGGTTGGCGGAGTCAAAACAAAGTCATTGAGTCTGTCCTGGTGTAGCAGTTGTAGTTCCTGCACTACCTCTCTGGTTGGGAGGCTGCCATTGACGGCCTCTGTAGGAGCCTCTAGCTTGCCCTCTACCTCTGGCACGCCTATTCCTGCCTCTCTGAGATCTGTCTGAGTCCGGAAAGGACCAATTCTTAGTAGGCCAATTTCCGCTGAATCTCGGTGGTTGGACTTGCAGAAAGTCTTTGACTGTTTGCACAGATTTTGCCTTTTCTTCAAATTTCTTTAAGACCTCTTGAGCCGTGGAACCAAATAATTTTTGATTTTCCATAGGAGCATCCAAAAGCTTAGCTTTAACATGGTCTGGCAGAGATTGTTCCTTCAGCCAGGCATGCCTACGTATGACTGCACCTGTCATAGCTGACCTACATGAAGCTTCCAATGCATCATAACCACACTGCAAGAAATGGTTACTAACCTGCTGGGAGTTATGTACCAGATCCTGAAAGGATTTGCGATCAAGGGGTTCAGAAGACAGTTTCTTATGCAATTCATCTAACAAATACTCTTGGTACTGTATCATATGAAATTGACAATTTAATGCCCTCATGGAAAGAGTTGCAGAAGTATACACTTTCTTACCCCATCTCTCTAAAGCTCTGGACTCCCTTTCAGAGGGTAGAGGATTTCTAGCAGTGGCAGCTGCAACCCCTTTAGGGCCCTGGGAAATAGTTTCTGGATCAGCAGAGTGGGCCTTGTACAGGTGTAGATGCGAGTCCGGGACCCTGTAGTACCTATCAGGTTTGGCAGGAGCCGGAGGGAGAGAGTCAGGGGCTGTACTAGCATCAGAGTACACATCATCAATGACATTCAAAACAGGAGGTATAGCTAAAGGCCTATGCTGAGGTAAATGTAAAAAGTTCCTTAATCTCTTTCTAGAATCAGAGAATTCCTGACCCTGCCATTGAAAATGTTCTCTCATAGAATGTAATGTCTCTCCAAAGGAAAACTCTTCAGGAGGGAAGGCCGAGGGAATAGATTCTTCAGCATCAGAATCCTCGTAGGCCGAATAAGCCTCCTCCTGGTGGTCTGACAGAGTAGAGCCATCAGTGGACTCATCTGAGGAGTGGGGGTCAGAGGGCTCAACCCTGGGCCTTTTGTCTGGAGGTGGTTGAGAGCCCCTGTCCGGATGAGGTTGAGAACCTCTAATTAAGGAGATAAGATCCTCTGCTAAGCTAAGAATCTGTGAGCCAGTAGAGGGTCTCTGACAGGTAACCTTAAGAGGCAAAGCTTTAGAAAGTTTAGCAGCTTTAGCCCTAGAGAAAGCCTTAATGGACATGGATGCAGGAGGTCTTGCTGCACCACATGCAGGAGTAGACTTGTCTAAAGGAATGGTGTCGGAAGGTTCCTGGACACCAGTTTCAGTAGGTAATTCAATAACCGACTCGGCCGGGGCCTCCGGGGCCGAGGTAGTCGGTTGTGCGGTTTCGGTAATCGGAAGTACCAAGGACTCTGTTTCAGCCGAGACCGAGACACTCGCGGTAGGCCTGACCATGGTTTCAGCTGAGACCGAGACACTCGCGGTAGGCCTGACCGTGGTTTCAGCCGAAACCGCGGCCCGCATGTGTCGGTCCTTGTCCTTCCGTTTCTTAACTAAATGCGAAGTCGGACTCTCCGACGGCATCTTGCAAGCAAAACTAGCCCCAAAGAATTCCTCTGCAAACTCCGACCGACGTCTAAGAGTTCGTCAGTTGAAGGAAGCACAGGCAGAACAGGCCGAGACGTCGTGGTCTGGGCCTAGGCAGGGGAGGCAGTAAGAGTGGAAATCCTTATGAGGTATTTGTTTCCCACAAGTTAAACAATTATTAACTTTATCTGACATCGGCTGAGGCAAGAAAGAGTCCCCAACGGGGTACTTAGCTTTTTCGAAGTCTTCGGTAGCTGAATCACAGGAGCTGGCCGACCGGCACTTGCGAACTGCTTCTGCTTCGGGCACCACGCGGCAAGAAAGACTGAGGAAAATGGCGTCGGCTGATGCTTTTATACCCCAGAAGCTCTGACGTCAAGGAAAGTGCGACATCAGCCGAGGCCAGACCCAGACTTTGGAATCCGACCAACCGAAGGGCTGCCTGAGGCAGGACAACCCATTTGTGATAACTGCAGATGCATCCTTGAAGGACATCCGAAGGCGTTTCTGCAGGACCGACATCTCTTTCTGCAGTGTCGTCAGTAGGGGCTAAACAAAATGGCTGCGTCGGCCTAGCACTCTCCGCCAAAGGCTCTGAAGCGGTCTCGGGTTCCAAATCTGCGGTAGTCAGGGGCTGCGTCGGAGCCTCACTGAAGACCGGTGAACCGGAGACTGGTCCAGCCGAGGCCTCGGAGTCTGGCTTGGGTCTAGGCTGCCTGTCCTTATCTTTGCGTTTTTTGTGCACGCCGATAGTTGGCTGCTCCGACGGCATTGTGTAGTTAAATTTTCTACTGAAGTAGTGTCATGTGAAATCAAAGCGTCTTTTTATAGTACGCTTATTAAACCTAGCACAAAAACGACAACCAGTGACGTTGTGGTCTGGGCCTAGGCAAGGTATGCAGTAAGACTGAAAATCCTTATGAGGTATTTGCTTCCCACAAAAAATACAATTGTTAACTTTTTCTGACATCGGTCTGAGGCAAGAAAAGTTTCCCCAACGGGGTACTTCGCTTTATTGAAGACTTCGGATCTGAAATTAGACTTTGAAAATCTCAGGAGTTGGCCAACCGGCACTTGCGAACTGCTTCTGCTTCGGGCACCACGCGGCAAGAAAGACTGAAGAAAATGGCATCAGATGCATTATATATACCCCTGGCGCACTGACGTCAGGGAAGAAGCGACAGCATCCGACGCTGGACCAAGACTTTGGAATTCCGGCTGACTGCAGGACCGCCTGACGACAGGATAACCCAAGAGTGATGACTGCAGCAGGGTAATACGATGAACATCAGAGCTGACTCTTAAGTAATCTATCATTTCTAAAAGCAAAATCTGGCTGTGTGCCAATGACCCCATTCAACTCATGTACAGTAGACAGAATATCTCAGTTCTTTTTAATAATATTACATGCACATTACTGGCAAAGGTCAATGGCATCCTTGGTTTATTCCTAGAGGTATCAGTGGAAGCATCACTTGAGAAAGTATTGTCAATATTATCCCTGTTGTTAATACTAGTGGGGAGGGGGGAAAAGTATGGCTGGCACTTACCTGATCTATGCCGCCATCCTTTTGCTATTTGAGAATCAATAAGTTTAGTACTATAGCCTCTTTCTAAAAATTCTTGTTTAAGTGTTTGTAGTGCAATAATGAGACTATCATCATCATTAAAAAGTCTCATAGTTTGAAATATCTGTCCTTTCAACACATTGAATTTTGGAAAATACAGTTGTGTAGGTTTTAGATGTTCTAGTACATTCACTGCTGCAGCCCACATCAATGGAATATTGCGCCTGCAAATAGCATGCATCCGAGCTACCTTCCAGAGCTGTACCCTCCTCTCTCATCTCATTTCACACATCAGGATGTCAGTGCTACAAGAAAGGCATTAACTATAATGTACCATCTTTGGAACTTTCCTGTCATGGCTACAGAAAAATGCTCTTCCTAGGAACCAGAGCACCAGTTGGCCTAAAGAGAAAAATGGAGTACGCCCCTCCAAACAAAAAGGCACAGCCATGATGGCCCAACACTCTCTACAGGGTTTATGCAAGTTCAAAAAAGAAAGGGGCTTGGCAAGGGTATAGGGTGTCCATTCCAGCCACAGAGTGTGCAAGAAGGACTAGAGAGGGGGTATTCAAAGGACCACAGTACAACAGTGACTATACTTTTAACAGCTACAGTTACGACAAGTTCTTGACCTAAATATACTGCGTTTATTGGGACATTCAGTGTTGCACTCATCAATGAGATGGCTCCCAGAGCATTGGACCTTTGAGTGTCAGATGTTAATTTGGCTTCCTACAACAGAAGACATTACAGGAAAGGAGAAACCGTTCCTGTCTGGCCCTGGATGCAACTGCTGGGTTATAATGTTTTGAGAAGGTGTAGACTGAAGCCCAAGTAGATGCTTCCAGAACGGACTGGTTACTGACCTGTCTACAGAATGCTTTGGTGGCATCTGTGGCTTTAGCCAAGCATGCTTAAACATGCCCTGGCAATAGTGGATATGGGTAGAAAAGCAGCAGATAAAACTGGCAGTCATTTGGATACATTCTACATATTAAGACTTCTTCCCAATATCTTTAACAAAGAAAACAGTTATTCATTTCAGATATCATTTGCTTTGTCCAAATATTTAATAGGTTTACGCATATTCAAAAAATTCAATATTCATTTCCCTTTGTTCTCAGACTCAGGGAAAATACAGTGAAGTGGAAGACTCAAGTCAAGAAAATCTTTGCCACTACTTTTGTCAGGAAAGAAATGGTGTGAAGGGACACTCAGCCAGTGAGAAATCAAAAATGGTTCCCTGTACATCATGGTTTGCAGTTCTGATACTGTGTTAGCAGACTATCACACTCACCAAAGACAATGCTTTCCAAGACAAGTACTTGAGGGAAGTCAAACAGCTGGTTCAAAAGGACACCGTTTTAGCTTCTCTAAAACACTTCATATACCAGGATGATGTAGTGTCCTTTTTGGATGGTTCAAGATGAAGCATGTTTTTACTTACAGTTTCACTGGTAGCTAAGAATATGAGAGAGTCTGGAGGTAGGCAGACAGCAGATTCATGAACCTCTGAAAATGTACAGGACAGACCCAGTTTGAAAAGATCTGACAGATAATTCAGGACCAGTGACACAAGAGCTGCATTCTGTGCCTAGTCCCTGGACAGGTATTAAAAGGGAGAATTCTTTCCATTTTGATAGGTATTAATTTTCTGGGTTTGGTTTCCTGGTTTCCATTCTAGCCTCTAATATTTAGTACATCCTCTGAAAACATGTCTAGAAAGAACGATTCCTGGACCATCCAAGCTCTCAGCCATAAGGTAGTCAGGTTGGATGCGTAAGGGGTCCTTTTTTGTGAGTAACTAGGACCACACACACACACACACACACACACACACACACACACACACACACACACACACACACACACACACACACACACACACACACACACAAACACACAAAATTCTTGGTTCTGTCCTTACTAGATTTAGCAACAGAAGAACCAATGGTACTTGGCACAATAAGGGTTCATCAGAATTACTTCTGGCCTCTCTGCCTTGATCTTCTGCAATAACTTGGAAATCAGGGGTATAAGGAAGGAATGAAGGAACAAATAAAAACAGACCTGACCAATTCAGGGAGGAAGTATGTATTCTAAAGACAATTATGAAACAAAAAACTCTCTCTGTTGCCAGTTTTCTAAGAAAACGAAAAAAGTCACCTTCTGGCACATCCCAACCATTGCTCAGATCCAAAAATTTCTCCATTTAGGATCCATTCAAGTGGTTCTACCAAAGATTTGTTCAACTTGCCCATCAAAGCATTCTTTTGTGATGGTATGTAGGTTGCACTGAGGATCAGGCCGGACTCTCGGGAAATCTCCCAATCCTGCACTGCCAGTCTGCATAGGATTCAAGAGTGGTCTTCATTGCTTGTTGATACAGACAACACCACAGTCATGTGATGCAAGGATCTAGGGGGTCCCCTGTACCCAAATCTGTTTGCTTTTAAAAGTAATGCAACAGCCATCACAGCTTCTTTCAATTTAAGAAAAAAAAAATTGTCACAAGTGCCATGGACTTTCACAGACTCCATACAGAACCCCTGGGTCATGTCTATTGAGTTCATAGTGAACATCTGAACTCCCTAGGCTAGTCTAAAGTACCCTCATGTTGAAATTTACAATGAGCTGTGCCTGCATTATCCATCATTAAATTACATTTTTTATGTAATACACAAAGGGCTTTCTGTGACTGGGAATGTTGACGCCATCTGTATTTGAGGTGCTTCATTGGCAGCTGTGCTAGTGGAACCATAAGAAAGAATAATGCCATGTATGTCAGAACCCCAAGAAATTCCCCTGCCATGATCACATTCTTCAACATGGCTATTTACAAACAAGTATTAAGCAGAGTACCTGATCACTGGGGAGGAAGGCCTTCTGCATTTCCAAGTCTAACAATGCCCCCAAAACACTAGTACTTTCTTAGTTAGGATCACATTTGATTCTGGGTAGTGGACAGAAAGAGACCTCCAGTCTTCGAAAACATGCGTTTCTGAATTTCCTCCATAGAGTCTGCTCAAATCAGGCAGTAGTCTGGGTACACCCGCTATTCTGTAGAACAGTGTTACTGGAGCATGACACTGTCAAGACCCTGGTTGTACTAGACAAGCGAAAAGGTCAAGGAAGGTAAACTGGAAATGATCCCATCCCTCGATTTGAATCTCAGGAACCTTAGGTACACCCTGGACGTCTTTAGGTCCAAGATGACCACAAAGGCACAAGGGAATAACAGAAGCAGAAAGCCGTGAAGGGTCAGTATTTTGAATTTTGTAGCAGTTAAAGAACTTGTTCAGTTTGGACAGACCTAATTTTAGTCTCCATGTGCCTTCTTTTCTGGGCACCCAGAAAAGCCAAGAGTAAAATCCAGAATCATCATCTCCTTTTGGTACTCTCTCTATGGCTTCTTGACTCAGCAGGTCCTTTAACAGAGGTGGGAACAGGGTCAACTGATCTTCTGATATTGGAAGAACACCCCTACCTTTTGGTCTGATAGGAGATTACAGTTTTTTTATCCTTGTCCAAAGCTGCTGAAGAATCTCTGGTTCTGGGTAATGTCTTCCTATTCTTTTACAAATAGTTTCAATAGTCCTCCAGCCCTGCATGCAGTTAGAAGAGGAGGATATTCCGAGTTTTGGTTTGGGGAGGGTTAGGATGGTGTTTTTTTTTTTTTTTTGCAGCAGCAGCAGCCTGACTGAATCATATCAGTTTTCCCCTGGGGGTAGCCAGGTTTCTTAGACTTTGCTTACCATGTTTTTCCATACCTAGGATCTCTTTCCCTTGTTGAGCTTGCTTTTGACTCAGAGGGCTAATTCCTATTGAACTTTAGTGCCTGTGAATAAAAATGCTAGATAACTGATTGCATGGCCTTGCCTATTCCCTCTAGTCTTTAAAAAAGTTTTCAGTAGGAAATCCAAACAGGAGCTCTTTATGGGGGCAAGGATGCATTTTTTTCACAGGAAGTTGGTCCTCAGCCAGGCATGCCTCCAAGAATTGAGCCTGTTGATTCTGTCCTGCAGGATAGATCCACTACGTCATGCCCACACATTTTGGACTGCCAAGCAACCTGGGATAAGTCACAATTCCAGCAGCTTCTGTTTCGGACCCTTACCTGTGGTTCCCTCTACCTTGGCCCTGGTGTCATCCAGCAGGGACTGCTGACAGTTAACAAAAGAGGTGTGAAAGTTTGTCTCGAGGCTATGGCAGCAGAGATATACTTTTCCCCCCCCAAGGTAGTCTAGTATCCTACTTTCAAAGGGAATGTCCCGGATACAGCCAAAGAGGATGCCTTGCTAGAATACACAGACACCACAGCTGGATCAGCCAGAGGATTCTTGTAAAGGAACTTATGGTAACTGCTGAAGTGGTACAACCAATCAGGTTTCCATGGATCAGGGAGAAGGTAATCTAGATGCAAAGAAGCATCTTCCAGTACATCTATGACTGGGAAAACAGCTACAGCTTTTGGTTCTGACAAGAGCATGAAAGTTTACATCATAGCTGGGCCTGAAAGTATTTGGATTCCCATTAGAACTACACCTTCATCTTATGAAGAGCATCTCCAAAAAAAGATCTTCTGGTGGGGAGGCAAAATAAGAATAAGGCATCCTGGCTGTTAGAATCACATACGGGGAAGGGTACAAACCTGGACCACATATGCTAGCTCATCTACCAAATGAAGCTAAGGTTTCACTATACTCCACAAGAGCAGTTTCTACCCTTCTCCACTTAAAATGGACCCCTAATACCTGCGGCATAGATATGGCAGAGAATGTACTAGGCCTATTCTAAAGCAAACTAGTGTGCACAGGTTTGAGCTTTAGGCCTCAGAGTTTGAAGGAACCACTTTAATGGTCTCAGTTTGTGGATGGGTGACTGAGACCTCCACTCGGTCTCTGGGTATTTCCTCTTGGTAGCTACCACACTTCCCCTTCACGAATCAAATCAGGTGATGGCAGCCAGGGTCCTCAGAAAAGTTTCAGAGCCAGCCAGTGTCTTAACATGTCCTACCACACCGAAGCTGCTAGGAATCCAAGGTGTGATAGTCTGTGGAGCTGCTGCACCACAGGCCTTGGCCAAACTGAACTCAAAAAGATGGAGGCTCTAAAAGCTCCTCACAAAGTTCAGTGTCAAACATCTACAGAAATACTAAGCATCAGGCAGACTTGTCCTCTGTTTTCACTCGCCTCTCCCAAGGTTGCTTTTATGACTGTATACATTTATGAGGGAAAAGTTATGGAAAAAATGGCCAGCACCATAGTTGTACAGGATCAGGCACACACCCCATTTTGAACTGTGTACTCCTGGAGACACTTGGCTGCTCCCTTAACAAATTACTGGGCGAACCTAACATACTGTATACAACAGTCCACATGCTCCAGGTAGAAAAGGCAACCAATGTGGAAATCCTTATGTGGTATCGGTTTGCCACAATCTGTGCACCTGTTTCTCTCTACATATACTGGAATCATCATCAGTGAATACACTGCTACAACTAATAGAAAATTGCAATTAAAGATTCTTTGGTGGGGTACTACTACTACTCTGGAAGCAGGCCAAACTGCAGGACTGACACAAGCATAGCAGGTGGCCATACTGAACAATGTAGTAAGAAAAAATCTTAAAGATGCCCCTTTCATACCATCAGCATCCTAATGTTAAAGTGGCAGAGAGTCGTCAGAGACCACTGGGTGAAGCTACAGTGCTGGAAGTCAGGCCAGCTCTCAGCATATCCGCAAGCAGGATATCCCAAAAATGAGGACTAAATAGTGAATAGTGAAATGAATTATATGTCCTTCTGGAAGCTGCCCTAGGTGTCCCTGTGGTGTGCAAGTGACTGAATGAAAGAGCATACACATTCTGAGATTGAAACTCATTCTGAACAGGGTTCTGGTCTAAGTATCTTACTCAGTAACTGCCAGGACAGGTTTCCTGCTACCCTGATGAGGAAAAAAAAAATCTGTTAGCAGAAAATACATACATATATGAATACCATTAAGAGCTCCACAGACCCTGTCTAAATCACCCATCTGAGCACCTGTCCCAGCTACAAATTTATTTGGAACAACTGAGTACAGAAGCCCACAGAAAAGTCTGCAATCAATCAGTGTTGAGCTGCATGGCTACTAGTCTGCTATGCTCTGATAACAGCATTCCACAGTACACAGTTTCAACACCACAGCATACAATGGGTGTCCATGGCTAAGAACTGTATACATGTACCACTGCTCTGCATATTTTCTGCATGGTACATGCAAAGTATTTCCACACTACTCAGTAGCCTGCACGTTAAAGTAATATGCAATGCACACAGGCCTAACCTGCAAAGGCCATGCCCACAGATTGCTGCATTAGCATGCAGCTTTGAAATACTGAGCAGTCCCCACATTGCTCAGTTGCAAATCAAGCTGAGCAGTGACCTTTTGTAAATTTCCATTTCCTTGCCTACCATACAAGGCTGCAGAAGTCCTTGTGAATTACTCAAGCATTTATAAATCCTAGTCCAAGCTTTTAATGTAATGTTTAACCCCATAAGTGAAGCAATATGAACATTCTACTCCCTGTTCTAATCATACTGTTTTCTTCCAGCCAATACCAACTTAACTGTCAGGCATCTGACATGCAGAAAACAATTATATAAAGATCAACTAAAATGATTTTGGTAATGGAATTCAGTGTACTACTCTTTTCTGGCTTCTTCTCTGAAGAAGGCAAACCTACCTGAAAATTTGATCCTTTATGATTGGATACTCTCCGCTTACAACCTTATTCACATAGGAAGTAAACCATTGAGAAAATGATGTGCCTGAAACAAAAAGACAAACCCAAGGCCATTAACTCAAGTCGCCCAGTTATAATAATGTATCCAAAACTTACAATAATATTCTATCACCAACACTACAGAAAACACCAAATTACTTATGAAATACTTCTGCAATTCACATCTATATTCCTGGCATGTTCACTCTTCTCACAGCACAATGCACTGCATGAATACAGCCATCCCATAGACACAGAGGCAGGATGCATGCCTATGATGCCAGGGACCCAGGTTGAAAAATCAGCTTCAGCTTGGCAATGTCATCCAAGAAAGGTACAATGAAAATGTTGTACATTTATTAACCAGGTGAGCCTAGTAAACAGAACTGCCCTTTTCAAGGATGACCAAAGAGCACAGTCTGGTTAAGTGACTTGGTCACAGTCACTGAGTAGGCAAACAGAGGTGGAAGAAATCAAATCATGTACCCTTGATTACAGAAAGCAGCTCATTAACAGCTCAAATAGTTTATTTCATTAATTGTTAACAGTCTACTTTATATCCCACGGAGAGGGTCATAGTAGCACAAACCTTGGTGGAAACTAGAAGCCTCCCTGTAATAACACAGAGCACTAAATTTGGAATTAGTCACTCAGACATCACATGAAAGTTCTGCATAATTTTCATACACCTCACCACATGCTGTAATACTTCAACTTGGATGCCAGACCGCTCAACCTGCAAGATGACTGCCTAAAGGTCAACCAACTACTTGGGTTACCCTCACTCCCTAGTCTTTCTCAACCAACAAGCCTACAGGTCCTGCTTCTTGACGGGAGGGGGACAAACAGCAAAATGCTTACAAGTCTTGCTTCCTGAAGGGAGTGGGTCACACAGCAAAATGCTAGCTCAACGATTAGCCAGAAATGAGCAATAGTGGTCCAACTGGACTGCAGGGAGTTTATGTGATAAGCAGATCTGTGTAGGTTAGGGAAGAGCAATCATTTTCACAGCAACATAAGAAAACCCAAACCTTCTAATAAAGCACAAAAATAGTGTTGTCCAAGACACAAGTGATGAGAAAGAGCACAAAGCAACAACTCTTTCAGATCTGGGACAGCATTTCCTGTAACACGACAAAACATATGATTTTTCTCTTTTTCATTTAAATGTCTATCTACAACACTTAAATAATCTTAATTTACAGAAAATTAGGCAAGAGTAATGAATGCAAATGGACTTTCTAATAAAAAAATTTAAAGCAAAATAATGTAAAAAAAAATGATCTGAATCAACTTGCTTAATCATGAAAAGCAGCTAATACCAAGGAACTAGTGCCAATACAGTCAAATACCTGCCAGAAGTTACAAGCCTGATCTTTTAATGACTAGCAGTCTCCCACATAATGATCTGAGTAAGAAAACAGGGATATGGGGACTGCAAGCATCCCTTGCGTAGAGGGGACACAAAATGCAGATTAACTATGGGACATGGTATCATCACATGTTAATGAACTTCTATAGAAAGTACTATGAATTCAGTATGCTACGTAAACATGGAGTTTACACCACACTTCCTGACTTGCACATCATTTATTAAACCTCCTGCCACAATGCAGGTCTCAACAGGTAAATACTGAACATACATACAGATGCACCAGGCAGTTATGACCTGAATCCAAAAGCACAGGACCTAATATATGATCCAGTCAAAAGCCGATGCTAAGAGTCTATCACAGATGAGTATCAAAATCCATACCTGAAGGCACCTGGTATAGAGTAATGCAGTTCTAACATATACACACACACACACACACACACACACACACACACACACACACACACACACACACACACACACACACACAAATGCACAAACACACACTAAAAAAAACAGAGGTGGGCACATATGCTGTCAGCTCCACAGAAGATAGCAGATGTTTGAAGAAAGACCTGATAACTACAGGCAGCTGTTCCTTCAACAGCTCATTGTTAAAACCTATTCTCAGGATCTTTTACCTTCAATGTAAACACTAACAAATTAGGATACAAAGACAATGGGGGAAATAAGTCTGCGTAAGGAAAATAATCACATGACTCAACGCAGTCTCAGTTTTAGAAAAATTCACTGTTTGCTGACTAATGATAACCCAAATTAGAATGTAATGCAAAGAGTTTCCCCAAGTACAGAAAACTAGACATATGGTCATGAGAAAAGGAACACAACTGGATATCATTTAGCATAAAAATGGTACCTGATGGATCTACCTAGCATGACCAACTTCAAGGACATCACACAAACCAGGAATAAAAGATTAGTCAAAATGAAGCCCTGAGGCAATCAACATTCCAAAGGGATTGCACAGAGGAATTAATCCCAGATAGCACATCTGAAAGTGAACAAAATAGCAAGAAACAAACCAAGCAGAGTGCCAGACAAGTTCTAAGTTCTAAAGATGCTGCTCCCAACAGTATCAGAAGTTGTCAAAAGCTCAAGCAGGACCAATATGAAATATAACCTCGGATTGTCACTATGAGGTGGTCACCAAGACTTAACACGGTAATCTCAGTACGGTCTTAATAAAATCTCACCGAGCAATGGCTTGATGATGTAGCTGTTCATTTAGATGTTACAGAAATGCTGGAAAGCCCATTTTACACTAGACAGAATGTTTTTCCTCTCTCTCTCTCTCTCTCTCTCTCTCTGACGCCCAGGTAATCTAGACAATAATCACACTCGGTCTGTCTTGTTAAATCTTGAGTGGAGACTAAGTCTATGTCAAATTCCTTGTATGTCAAACAAAGCTGAAATTGCATACATAACCACTTCATAGTGGACATATCCACAGTCTGCCAACCAGAATGTGCAGATGTCATTTTTGACCAGAAAGACTGCAGAACTGTGCAATTTCTACAACTACTTGCAAGCTCCTTCTACTCCATACAGTTCTGTAATAGAATGGAATGTTACCAAAGAATGACAAGTCTTTGGTCTCCATCTCCCAGAGACGGTGAGTGCGTGAGTATGGACATCCAAACTGCAAATTTCAAAGATAAGACCAAAGGTGGCATTTACTGAATATGGCACTGCCAGCAATATCGGTCGCATTCTTTTGGTAAGGATATAGAAGTGCATATCCTCTAAATTAATGCAATCAAACATTACAGAGACATGTTTATCATAAAGCTAAACACCCAACTACTTGATCAAGGAGAACAACGTGTGTCACTAACAGAAGTAATCGGTATATTTTCCAATTAGGAAGCAAAGTTCAAATATACTTTAGGCACCAGGAGACTAGTGGCCAAGCTCTAGCAAGTGTGCTGAATGGACAGGTTCAAACTTGAGCCAGCTTTAAAAGTTGCAGACCACGAACCATACATCAATGGATGCATTTCGAGGATAAGAGAATTACATCCGGGAAGTGATGGCCTGGGCACTGAACACTAAGGAAAATCAGCCTACAGGAGGAGTCTACCATAAAAGACTTGCACTGAGAACCTTTAACAAACGAGCCAGATGGCAAACGTACAGGAGAATTTGGATAAGCTGCTTCTGGTTGAACAATCTACTGTGGTCTACATAAGCATAGATAACTCCCACAGTGCTGTTACTTCAAAGAGGGGAACAAAGTAAGGGTAATGTGGGTTTAACTAATGTGCAGACACAACTGGGGTGAAGCAGAATTCAATTCTGAATCCCAGCAGACAAAGGAAGGAAACAGGTTTGAGGTGTTCCACGGGACAAAACTGCTATCTCAAAGCTTGCATAACGAGCTGCAGACTTTGCAGAAGACATTTCACCATCTTCACCACAAAAGTTTAAAACGGTGCAACTCAGTCAAAGGTTATGCACTGGGCCCACTACAAAGTGCTGCCTCACTTGCATGGGCAAAGAGTGGGAGTAGCTCTCAAGGGCTAATTCTTGTCAATGCTACAATAATGTACAATACTAACAGGAAGAAGCCAGAGAACATGAGAAAGGCTAAAACGGTTACAGCAGGTTAAGTTAGTGACGGTGGAAATTCCACAAATTACTGCCGGAAAAAATGACTAAACACATAGTCTACCTCTAGGTAAAGCTGCTCTGGCAACCTTGTGGGGGAACTATGGTGGAGCAGGAACCATCTAACTGTACAATTTTAATGACAAGGGGGAAGTCATTATTGGGTCCAAACCAGTACTACAGGCTCAAACATCTGTTCAGCAGATGACTGCTGCAGAACAACAAGAATATGCAACAGTTTCTACCACTCTTCCATTGTACTGCTTAGCGGATCACTGAAATGTAACAATGTAACTAATGTCTCAGTTCTATGCCTTCTGTCTAGTAAGTGACATTAACAGCCTTCCAGATATGCCAGTGTAGAGCTACATTTTTGCACATCATTGGGCTCAATGAGCCCTCTACCCGAGCCTATAACTAGCCTAATTAAGGGAGGAACAGCTAGAACAGGTGGCAATGCAGTGATATTAAGAACTGTATAATCCTCTACAGAACACTGTTTTCCAAAAGGGCAAGTGAACTCAAAGATCTAAAGAAATCCTAATCCCTCTGCACCACACGCTCCAGAGACCTCAACCTCATTACCACAATCAACAGAACATGCTGGAGGGACAGGTTCATAACCCAGAGACTGCCCATGCTATGGATTAGACTTCCCATACAAGTCATGCAGAGCACCTGTCTGGTCCTCTTAAAGAGAAATCTTGATGAGTGGATGGGAAATAGAAAATTCACCTCAGGGATCACTCCAGTGGCTTTACTCGACAGCGGCACCGGGAACCAAGGTCGGGTGACATGATGCCAAGATAATCCTATGGGCCAGGCTTGTAAAGGCTCCAAGGCCATTAGCCTAGTACACATCTATGAACGAAAACTATCAGCGGAGGTAGTCTATCTAGCAGTATTTCCAAAAGAGAGATTTCAGAGAACTTTAACACCTTTTTAATCATTCCTGAAGTGCATTACCTATTGACCACATCAAAACAGAGTCTAGCACCCATACACTACTATAGTTTTTAAATATCCACTCAGATTACATCCAGGTAGTATATATTATTCCATTCACTTTAAGTGATGGGCTTCTTACCTGTAATAAACATGTCAATAGCTGATGGATTTCTTGCCATCTGATCCTAAAATGGGAAAAAGTAGAACTGTTGAAATAAAAACAGTATAAACAAAAAGTTCAAGTCTCAATAGTTCAAGTCTCAATGCAGTCATGCACAGTACAACTCATTTACGTAAAGCTTACAAATTTAAACTATCATTTGTGAAGACAAACCATTGTGTTCTATATAAATGTACTACCCAGAAAATACAGAATGATTTTAAAATAGGCAGAGAACAAAGAAAAATTCTCAAGTCTTTTGTAGCCAGTATGGAAATTCGACAGCAGTTTTTGTTTGCTCAGTTACTTTTTTGCACACAACCATCTTGAAAAACATATGCACTAAACATAACATGTATTCTTTGAATTATTCTAACAAGTAAATTTTTTTTTTTTTGTATTCTGGTGTATTTTTATTACTGCAGCACAGCGTCCAAAGTTACTTCAGAGAATGGCCTCTGATGTATAATACATACCACCTAACAAGAACTAAAATTATAGCAAACGGACCCTTGGACTGACAGACATGCACACACAACTACTGCATCTGGGCTATCAGACACTGTAGAAGTCCAAGATAAAAACATGGTCTTCAAGAATTAGAGCACTCCAGTAGAGGACCACAAAAGCTGCCTTTTTTAGTTCTCAAAACATTAACAGTATTAAAAAGCGTACTGTCACACTGTGTATTATGCTCTACCATGTGCAAATCTGCACTTTTGCCCAACTGGGGAACACTTTCATACTCATTTTCATTCGGAAGTAGACTGATGCTACTGAAAATTAAAGGTGATCTTTAAGATCAGTGACATCAATTCAGGGAACATTTTTATTTTATTTTACAATTTGGTGAGCTGTCACCCCTTTACAGCCATAGCCCAGGTATCATAGTAAAGTAAACAATAAATCACAGTAATATAAATACAGAAGTATAACCTTCAACATAGTAACTGCATCAATAGTGTAAAAAAAAAAAAAAACACGTTCAGAGTATATGTGCATTATGTACAAGAATAAGCATTACTACACTTAAGTCTACCTGCCATTATAAGCAACACACCCAGCCCATACCACAAAAATAGGTGCACTTAGATTCATAAGTGTGTACAAAATGTGAAATGCATTTAACTTTAATGGACACATTTTTGCACATGTGCAGTGCACAACCATTAAAGTGTATGGAATATCCCAAAGGTGACATCACCAAAGCAAAGCGTTTGGATCATGATTTCATTAAAAATTTGACATTTTTTTTTTTTTTTATATAAAAACAAAAACTGCCCAAACAAGTAAGAACCAAGAAAGATGCATATTGCAGCACTTAATGCACTGGATGCCATGATACACTACTGAAGTACAACAAAACACTTTAAAATGTGTGCAGTACATTCTCCTATGTAAGCAAACAGGCATGTGTGGTCCATAAACATAATATAAAACTCATTCCAATATTTCCACATTTAAAAATAAAATAGTGTTCTAACAGTTGTATCATCTACAAGGAAGAGTACTGCCAAAATACAGTTTATGAAAAAATCCACAACCACTAGAAAAGAATGAAGTATAGAGGAGAAAGTTTAAATTATGCTATCAAAAGTGGTAGTGAACATTTTTCAATCACTGCCAAGTTTTTTCATTTTTTTTTTTTTTAACTCAAGGCTTCTGTTTTTTTAAGGATTAAGATAACAAAGCTAAATCAAGAAATATAAAAGAAACTTTAGAAAATAAGCATATTTTACACAAGATGCAAGTTATAAGATTTCCCTAATGCACTTTTAACCAATTAACTGGCAGTTTGTGACCATAATTTAATTTGATTTAACAGTAAGAATGTTGAGATAAGCAAAAAATAAAAGTAAATGTTTTAAGCAGTTTAACCAAGATAATCAAAAAACTTTAATCTGTTTCCAAACGGAATGCTAATCGTTTTACTTTTTTTTTTTTTTAATCCTCATTAAGCAAGAAAAAATGTATATTCTGTAAATGTAAACTGAAAATGCATATGTCACCTTATTTTGCACATGCACTAAAGTAACAGATTACAAAGCTTCTCTTGGGTACAAAGCTGTTAAGAGTAAAAGCCACTTTCAGACTTTATGCAAGTCTGCCTTAGACTGAAGAGCTTTCTTTCAGCTGATATTACAAGCATATGATGCTTGCCTACTAAAGAAATGAAAGACATTTGACATTTCTAGCACATCCCCTTGCTGTAACTCACTCTCAAATCCTATGTTCATTCTCTATATGTCAACGCCCTGAAAATGCATCACTCTCAGCATCCTTCAAGTATAATATATTTAAGGAATAACCGACAACACTGATGTGGAATACTAAAGATTTACACACGGTTGGTGGCAGTCATTAAATAAAGCCAACCGTGCTGTCTTTCCATGGCTGGTATAAACTCTGTTGTCTTTTTTGATATGTACTGAGCATGCGTATGGGACTTGTGTTACCACGCATACCCAGTACATCAGTTATTTGGAAAGGAATAAATGGAGAAAAGAAGGTCTCCTCTGCTCCGTTTTTCTTTCTTTCTTTTTTTTTTTAAATAAAAAAAAAAGTTTCAGACACTTTAGGGATAGGAGAGAGACAGAATGGAGGAAATACAAGGAAAATCAGGTACGTGTCTTTAGTTTTGAATAACGTACCCGATTGTCCTAGCATTTTCTCCATCCTGTCTCTTTGCTATGTCCGACGTTAGGGTACACCAATGGAAAAAAGTCCGGGCAACCGGATCTTTTTCCGTTGATATATGTTCGGATTTACAACAGGCGCGCTGATTGGGTTGATCAACCAGCATGTTCATTTTGGAATATTAATGGCCAGTCATTGTACAATTAAAAATTTGTTGTACAAAGCTGAACCCAAGTAATAGTGATGGAACATTACAGACGCATGTATGTATACACACACACACACACACACACACACACACACACACACACACACACAAACTTTATAAAACATATGGGTATATGATAAGAATGCAAGTTCAAAAGACTGAAAAACCAAAACGTCGAAAACATTTTATACCCCCTGCTAATTACATATACCAATTCTGAGATCGCACAACATTGGACAAAGGGCAAATTCCAGTTTTAGATATTTTGGTTGTCAGTCTTCTGAACTTTAGATCTTTTGACATAGGCCCATTATATATACACATACTTTACACACACAAACTGCATGAAGGTATGCATACTCTATCTCCACTCTGAAGAATGGTACTCGAGTAAACCTTTCAGAATGAAATAAGACTCCAGGATTGACTGCCAATAACTTCTTTAATGAGATGCACATCCTTGCATCTAAATATTGCTCCATTTATTAAAGAACTTCTACTTACTGGACACTGGTAAAAGATTTCATGTTGATTTCTTCCCTCCAAGGTCTCTAGTGCCATGTATTGACTGAGGCCAGTATGAATACAAAAAGTTAAAGGAAGGCACTGTTTCAACCCTGATCTACGCTGAAAACCACCAGCTGCCGTATCGATATCCAACAGGTCCTCAGAGCGGTAATGATTTGATAATGACATGCTTCCCAGTAGCCTTCAAGTTAATAAAAAAAAAAAAACAAAACAAACAAAAAAAAATTAATTAAAAACTACCAGGATGAAATCTGAAGGACAATGCTGACACATTCTCTAATTTAAACACAGCTTGGTACTACCTTCTCTCTCTTTCTCTCCTAAGTCCAGCCTCAGCAGTAACAAATGAGAACACGATCACAAAACAGGTCTGCTGGATTTACAACAAGATTAGGAAAACTTTAAGAAAGTTGGATCCGGTACAGTGTGAACATAATACATCCAAAATTATCAAATGTGTTCAAATATAAACACACCTCCGATCACACCACTTCACTTACAAACTGTATTTTCTGCAATGCTATTAATAATGCCTTCTAAGGAGGGGGTAGCAAGGTTCCTAGCACCCTCCTTTACAAAATCTTAAAGATCACACTGTTTACAGAAATGAAATAACACAATAGACAACTCTACTTACTGTAACTAGCAACAGTGAATGTATACTCAAGTTACAAGACTGAATGACGCCCACATAAATGTTGCCGAAGTAATTTGTTTAATATGGTTTAGAATTCTTAATTGCAAAGATCACCGTGAGTACTTCGCATGCTCCTAGACCTTCAAAAGCAGTGTGTCCACAAATAGGAATTACCCATCTAATAGCATCATGGAGACCATGCACCCTGTTGGCGAGTTAGTGTGCTCCCCACCAAAATCTTCAGGTTCCAGCCTTCACTCACACCAGAGGACAGGCCTATAGTACAGCATGCTGTCATGACAATGAATGGACAGGCTATGTCCTTCCAAGACCCTGAATTAGAGAAATGCTGGTATAAAAAAACCAACAGATGAGCTGCTTTCTAAGTAATGTTAAGGTATAGAATTTCTAAGCTAACCTTATCTGCTTCCTAATTATATACAAGGGATAAAAAGAAAAGCAGTTGCACTCAAGACTGTAGAGAAAAGCTGAACAGGGGAAGCCACTTCAGCAGTCCCTCTCAAGATAAGACAAAGAATTCTCGCATTCAAGTATTGTATTAAACGCATTTCTGAAGCAGACCACTAAAGTGACATATTTACAACACTAGTCAATCCTAAGCCTTAAAAGGGGCAAGCATACATATGCAAGGAAAAGCAAGTAAAAGGCTACCCTGCTGTCATATATTTAAGACCATCTTTGCCCAGGGTGTGAATCTAAGTTATAAAAAACTTAGTGGAGGTCTGCATAGGGGACCAAAAGGCTGCAAAAGTGTTTGTCATACAAATGGAGTCTTTTTTCCCCTTAAGGAAGGATTTACATTCTTATCGTGAAGTCTTAAATGACTGAATCGTGTAAAAAATGCCTGTGAGAGAGGCTAGAATAAATATCAAGCTTTCACCAAATGAGAAAAAGTGACTTAGCTGAAGCATGTAGAGTGGACAGCTAAACTCTAATCAAGTAAATCTGAAAGGCATACTAGACAAAGCTGGAACAGAGAAATCCCCAAAGGAGAGGCATTATTTTATCAAAAGACAGTGTCTACACAAAACACAACATTTTAAACAATCAGGGCTTCCAAATCATTTTCATAATCTGCAAGTACCATGTCAAAAAAGGAATTAGATCTCTCTTAAAAGCCATACTCTTACAACATTATTAATCCTAAAGCTGGGACTGGTAAGGAACACAAGGGTGTCCTAGGGATATCATGCCATTGACTACTTTCACCAGGGAATTTTTTTTACTGATGCTCTAACCCTTGCTCCACCCCATCCCTGTATTCACCTTTTCATGTCAGAGGGCTACTGCCCTCTATAGACCACATCTCCGCACAGAGAAAGCCTACATGAACACCTTCCCCTGGGATAGAAAAGCTCATCTCTTCCTGCCAGCACCTCAGGTGCCCAAACCACTAATCAAACTAGTGGCCTGGGCCATACTTTGGGCTTCATCCTTCTATGCCATGCCACTAGCCATCAGGTACTCAATATTAAGAATAATGGTGCTCAACAGGTACTACACTTGACTTTGGTGCAAGATCATCAGTAGTCTGTGGGTTCTATCCCCGCACAAAGTGTTTTTTTAGCGCCAATGCTGCTGCATACCATAAATGTAGTGCAGCACCCCCAAGTCCTTTCGATAAGATGTTAAACTCTAGACCAGAGTTTTTCAGAGAGGATAGCAGCTCAGGTGGATAAAAAAGACCCCACATTGCTTAATGGAAAGACTAGAGGATTTATAAAAGTAACCAACTTTTAACAAAAAGAAAAGAAACGTGCAACTTAAAAACACATTCTTACACAAACAAAAACACAAAATAAAAAATTACTATCAAGTTAATTAATCTGGCTGTTTTACTGCAATCACAGACGTTATAAAGTCAAATTCACGTTTTTCATCCTAGTCATTCTTTTTTGCCATAACCAAAATCTTGCACTTTTGATAATTCCCACTTCATATGAAATCATACTTTATGCAATCATGTTTTAATGTTTCATCTATTTGGCATTCAAGACACAATCTCTCATTCAAAGTCTTATACAACATTAATCCTTTAACTGGTAGCTTGTTTAATAAGGCTCCATAAAATTCCTGATTTTCATCCAAATTCTTAAAGTGAGTCATTCTTTACAGTATATTTAATATCTGTGCTCAGTTACTACCGCTCACCATAGTTTTCATAGGAGGTTACTAGGCCAACAGCCCTAGAGCCTTTACAATCCTAGCCATGTTTATCCCAAGTATTCACATTTGTTCTTTTTTGGGTAGACTGCAGAACGAATTTATGAACAGAATGAGTCTGTGATCAACACCAGCTACCCCTGTCCATGAGGGACATGGGTGCCACCCCAAGGGCAAATCTGCAGTCTCCCATCCAATTATCTAGGTTGCTTTTCAATAGGATGAGTAAGGAGGTCTGTTTCACATGAATTCACAGTCTAATCCAGAGAAGCATCAGTCTCTGGGAGACTGATTTGCCTCTCCAGCATGATCTGTTAATGTCACAAGCTAGATTGAGACCCTACAGCAAGCGTTTCTTGAGCCACTTGACTTGTGATATGCAGCATTTCCATTAGGGCAGGGTTGGAAATTGCCGTATAGGCCAGGCACAAGTCACCTCTCAGCAGCCTATAAGATACAGAATAAAGTGACAGGGCTTTTAGTTTGTCCAGTGACGTCATGGTTTGGAGTCCCTGTATTTTCTAAGTGAGAAACCTCTGAGGTCTCTCCAGCTGCTGCAGGTATCTGGTGAGGTACATGCAAAAGGGTGTACATTACTCTATTAGTGGTCTGATGAGGGTAGAGTACAGTGGAGTTTTAACATCCTTGACCTGGATGCTATGCCCTTGCTTATGAGATGTGCTACGGAGAAGGTTTTCCTTACCACTGTGGAAACTTGGTGGTCAAAACTCTGATTGCTATCAACATGTTTTCCCAAGTCTCACAGCACTGGGGGGGGGGGGGGGGGGGGGTGCTGTCAATACTGTAATTTCTAGGGAATTCCGTTTTGGTAATTTACCTGGAATGCTCGTTTGGCTTGCTTGCTGTACTGTCTGAATATTGCTGATCTCTGTCTACATTTTATTTTGAATTGAAGTTTTTCACTTAAGGTTTGGGTACTTCTAATTTTTATCTTTTTGTTGTATTACATTTGTTTTAAGTTTTCTGTCTATTGGAGTTTTAAGAGGTCTTGGCTAGGGTCACTTAGAAAAGTTAGCAAATAATTCCTTTGCAAACAGTGAATAACATCAGTTAATTAGTGGGGGTTGGGGGGGAGAAGATGAGAAATAGCATTCCTCATTTAGCAAGAGGTATCTGGAGGCATCTCTATTTAACTGGAGTGCTTGTTTAGCTTCCTTGCTGTACTCTGCCTGAATATTGCTGATGTCTGCCTGCATTTTATTTTTCCACATCCACCCACCGAACCACTGTCATATTCTTAAACTTGGTGGTAAATTTTGTGCTGCCTGCCCCTACTATACATCTGATTTTGGACACTCCTCCCAGTTCCATCTCATCAACTCATTCTACTCACTACGGAGAGATCAGCTGGGAAGGCCCCCCCCCCCCCTTAGTTTCTCAACCTCGAATTATCTTCCGTTTCCTCCATTCCCACTTGACTTAAAAAAAAAAATTGCACTTTATTCAGCTGCTTTTACTGTACTTATATGCCATTTGTTTACTGGGAAAGCCCATTGGGCCAAAAATGAGCCCATTTTCAATGGAGACCCAGGGAAAAAGTTCCTAGTACAGTTCTACAATAGAAATAACACTAAGTCATCAGTTTGTAATTTATACATAAAGTTCATTATTAAAAAATCAAAACAGTCTGTCACTTAATATACATATTTCACAGTAAAACCAAAAGCGGTTTGTCACTTATACATAGTTTAAATTATGAAAACAACAAGTACAGAGTATTCTGAGGACATAAAAAATAATGACAGTACATGAAATAGTAATAGTATATTGCTTTGTGCTTTAATAGAGCATAATTAGGTAATAATTGAGAGTGGGTATTGAGGAGTATAGACCTTGAAATTCCAGTAATTTGAGGTAAGAGAAAAGAGGAAGAAGTGAATACATATAGTGGGGATGAGTGTGTTAGGATGGAAGCATGATGACGGACAGTAGGGATGCAGTGGATGAAGTCAGGCAGGATGTGAACAGGAGCATTCCCAGCAAGAAGAAATGTATGAATGGAGCAAGTTTTTAAAGGTGGAATGGTTATTGGTGGTTCGAATTTGAAGGGGAAGGGAATTCCGTAGTCATGCTAGGGAGAAAGATAATAGAAGTGTCCCAGGGGGTACGTATAAGGCTTGTACACTTCCAGAAGGTTTTGGTTGTTGGACTTAAGAAGTCTGTTGAGCTGATGCATTTTGAAGGTGAAGGAAAGTGTGGGACAATTTAAGGGTTTGAAGATAAGCTTATTAGCAACAGAGAGCTGAATGTAGGAAAGATAGTTAGGGAGTTCCAACCAATTCAAAGAGTGGAGAGCCTCACAGTGGTGGGAGGAGGATTTGGATCCAGTAGCAAACTTAGAGATCTTATTATAGCAGGAAGCAAGCTTAGAGTTTAAAGAGTATTGAAGATTAAGGAGAGTGTCATCATACATGAGAGGGAATAAGATAAGTGAAACAGAGGATGTGCTTGGCTGAGGGAGTAAGATAACGACTATGGCGATATAACATACCCAATTTTTGATACGTTTTCCTAATATTAATTTGTAGGTGGATATCGAACTTTAGTTGATCATCAATGATGACTACTAGAAGCTTTGAGTGGGGAACTATTTCAACTGCGGTTGAGTTTGGGCTAGTTATGGAAAAGAGAGTTTTAATCTATTTTGGAAGATTTAGAAGGAGTAAATATCATGATTTTGGATACTGAAGGGTTGAGGGCAAGGTGATTATTCAGCATCAATGACTCAGTACAAGAGAAGGCATCTTGAGTTAGTTTCAGGAGTTTGGGTAGGGATTTAGCAGAACAGATTATGGTAGAACTGTCGGCATATTGGATTAGCTTAGCATTTGGAATACAGTGATGAAAGTCACTGAAGATGTTGAACAATAGAAGACCAAGTATGGAGCCTTGTGGGACACCTGTGAGAGTGTGAAGGAAGGAAGAGATACAATTTTTTCATTTGACAGCTTGCTGTGTATTAGAAAGGTAGTGGGAAAACCAGCTGATGGAGGAGGAGGAGGAAAGATTAAGATGAGAGAGCTTGGACAAGAGAACAATACTGAAGGCTTTGGATAAGTCTAGAAGAAGGGTGTATACAATGTTGCCATAGTCACGAGCATGATTAACAGTTTTTAGAAGAGAGGAGGGTAGTGGTGGCACTGTGTCCAGGTCTAAAACCATGTTGTGGAGGGCTCAACAGTTGGTTGTCCAAGAGATAGGGTAGGAGGTGTAGGTGGATACATTTTTCGATAATTTTAGAAATGGGAGATAGGATGGCTACAGGATAGAAATTAGAGATTTCAGTACTGTTGCCTCCTTTGTGGAGGGGAATAATGAAGGCTCGTTTCCAGAGGAAGGGTACATAATATTCTTGGATGGAACGGTTAATTAAGATGGAGATGGGAAAAGCTATGCCATCGGCAGCTAGCTTGAGAAAATTAGATGGAAGTTCATCTGGGGCAACTGAGCATGGTTTCAACTTTTGCAGAAGTTTTTTATGGTGCTAATAGGAATAGGTTTGAAAGAGAAAGGGAGATGATGAGTATAGGTGAAGATGGAGAGGGTTGAGTTTGTGGAGGGAGATGGGGGTCTGGCCTGATAAATTATTAGTGAAGGATGTGGTGAGTTTAACTACTGAGTCTATAAAAAGCAAAATTGTGTAGCTAAAGACAGATCAGAAGAGTTAGGATCGGGACAGGGGTTCTCCTTTTTTCCAGGATGGAGTAGGGCAGAGATGCTGTTCCAGAACTTTTTGGGGTTTAATATATGATCATTTTGTAATATTGAGTAATAGGATTTTCAGTCTCCGGTAATGTGTTTTTTTTACTCTACTGTGGAGTTGTTTGTATTCGGCCAAGGAACTGGGAGTTTTGTTTTTGGTACTGTTTCCATAATTTATCACAGAGGTGCATGAGGGAGATAGTTTCTTTGGTAAGCCATGGAGTAGTTATGGATTTGACCCTTTTAGATCTGAGGGGGTGAAGCTGTTAAGTTGGGTTTCTTCTTCTTTTATTTGTGTTTCTTTCTACTTTATTTTGCTTTTACTGCTTGTTCTTAAGTGTTCAATAGCATTTATTATGTTGCATTTATTACTGCTTGTTAATAGCCTGACTAAATTGTAACAGTTACTTTAAGCGTCTTAGTTTTGGTTTAAGCACTTGGACTTCAGGCCAGTTGTTTTACATGAAGAAAGTTTGAAGTCTACACCCTTGTAGGAGGTGAGAGTAACCTCTGCCCTCCTGAGCTGGGAATTGCTGGTTGAAGGCTTACTGTGCCTGTTTGTTCTAAGCTTCTTTGTTCTGGTTTAAGAACTCGGGCTCCAAACCAATACTTTACATTAGGAAGGTTTGTGTCTCGACTCTTGTGGCAGGACAGTGTAACCTACACCCTTCTAAGCTTTGAATTGCTGGTGAAGGCTTATTGTACCAGTTATTCTAAGTGTCTTTATTCTGGTTTAAGAACTCGGGTTCCAGACCAGTTATTTTTCATTAGGAAGGTTTGTGATCTGTACTCTTGCAGGAATATTCTACTGAATTGCTGATTTAAACTGGCTTTTTTTTTTTTTGCTGTTGTGACTACAATTTTCTGCACTTTGAATTTCTTATACTTCTGCATTTTATAGCACAAGTTAGAGTCAGGCTTGCTGAATCTAGACCGTTTGGCATCATGAGCATTAAAATCAGCCATCTCACATTAAAAAGCCCCCCCCCCCCCCGTAGCCTTGTGGCAGAGGTGCGCAGCCAAGGACCCATCCGAGTTGGGAATTGTTGGAATAAGGCTCAGTCTTGGGTTTTCCCTTGGGTTAGTTTTTTTAAATCGTTTAACTCTGCTTGTATTTAAGAATCATGTTTGTGCAGGTTTGCTCTCAGTTTAGCAGAGCTGCTCAGAGATTGCACTGCTGCCCTGTGAAGCATTGACACAGTTTTCTACCTCTAACCCTCCATAGAATAGCCGCTTTCTGTTAGTCTTGCAGAAAAACCTGGTCCATCTAGACCACTCCCCACTAGTTGCTACAGTATACAGTTGCCATAATGGACGGACAGTTTCCCACCATTTCTAGACCCAGCCTGACTGACACAGGCATCCTGATGCAACTTAGCAACTGCCTCATGTATTCTGACAACTAGTTACTCCTAAAACAAACAAATACAACATGCGAGAGCTGTATATATACTATGAATTTGGAATTAATTCTTTCACACAACAAACCAGATATCAAACATGTTGTCAGCACATACCAAGCTCACAATGCATAAACTCACATACAACTGAGGTACTCGCCAGAAGCCTACCTAAAGATCAGAGACCTCAAGCGCAAACCTACTGCACACAATGCAGACCCAATAGAATCCACTACACATAATACAACAGTGTCTCAGCCAATAAGTCCCCAAGTCAAAACAACACCTCATGTCTTGGTCATAGGTCACTCCATAGTGAGACACACAGATGTCCCGCTCACCAGGCTGGACACAGAGGTGGTCACGGTCAGCTGCCAGTCAGGTGCCAGGATCCAACAGTTCACGCACGCACTCAAGTCTCTCAACAAGTACCGTTATGACTCTGTCATAGTCCATTTTGGAGTGAATGACTTGACATGTCCCTCACTGGACTATATGAAGCGATACAGGACTAAGCTCTCAGATTATGTGTCTCTAGCCCTAAGCAGCATGCTACCTTCACATAGGATGCCTCAATATAGAAAATATATATATATATATATATATATATATATATATATATATATATATATATATACATATGACTGACTTCAACACTTGGCTTAGCTTCTTGGGTCAATCCAGGAGGATCCAGTATCTGTCATCCTGGGAAGATATGGCCCACAGACCATACTGTTTTACCAGAGATGGTCTTCACCCGTCACCTCTTGGCTTTCTGTTACTAGCAAATGTACTTGCCTCCAACATAGTGTCTTTTTTTAAGGCAAGGTCATAAAATTCCTGACGTAAAAAATCCTCTAGAGATAAACTCAAGGCTATGCTGCTTAATGCTAGGAGTTTAAACACGAAACTGCACTCCCTGGAAACACTCCTTACCTTGGAGGATGCTGACATCTGTGCAGTTACAGAGGCAGGGCTCAAGGCCACTGAGAGCACTCCTGAGTTTAGACCAGCAATCCCAAACTTAAAAGGGTCCTGAGCTACATACTTCTGCCATAAGAGTGCAGGGAGGCCCTCTTAATGTTCTAAGAGCACAGTGAAATCAAACTGTCTAGATTTAGCAGGTTTGAACCTAGTCCATGCTATGTAAGGCAAGATAACAATTTCTAGATGGGAAGGAGTAAAGGAGAGTCACTTAAAAGACAAAGCGAAAGTGTTTACTAGTATACTATTAGGTGACCTGCAGTGGTACCACACACTGCACAAACTAGCAGCTCTTAGAGCAGCTCTCAACAGTGGGAGACTGTGGAGATTGTTTCCTATAGAGGATTTTAAACTGCAGAGGTTTCTTTATATGCAACCGTGGGGAACCACGTTTGGAGGCTTTTGTATGAGCAGGATGGAAGACTTTTATAAAGTTAAACCCTCAGGTCAATCAGATAAAAACACAATAAGCTATCAGCCAGTAGCTCTCACATTGGATGGGTTGAATTTAGCTTTCTGCTCCCACCACAGTGCAAAGGAACCCTTCCAATGCAAAAGAAACTGGCTTTGAGCTCAAGTGCAGTAACAAACGCTTTACAACAGAAGTAAGAATGCCTGCAATATCAGGAATTCTTGGAAATAAATTCATAACACAAAAAAACTTAGCAAAACTTAGAAATCTTTTGGGAGACTCACTCAGAATAGCTTTTGCAGTATCAGATGAGATTAGGAAATATCAGAATATTGCTGAAACAACCTTACAGCAGTACAGTAACAGAGTTTATTTAATAAATGCACACTGAAAAAATAAATGCAGCAGAGAAATGTTGAAACAGAGCAAATACAAAAAATATACTTGTATCAGCTTTGTAAGCCGGATGATTTTAGAAACAACAAGTCTTGTAGCCACTGATATCCAAGCCTGGCAGAAGGAAGCTCTGAATAAACTCTCTCTTCTGTCCAACATCTTTCACAAATACTTCCCACGCCTGAATTTTCTATCTAAACATTTCACGCATATTTTGACCTTTACCCACTTAATCCTATGTATCCTTTTCCCAAACCTCATCATCTTTTACACATAAATATTTTATCACTGCTTTTTCTCTCGTACTTCATTTGCAATATCCAGCATAAAATGTACTGATGTGAAGTACACCGGCAAAATCAAATTCATCTCCACATTTTCAACTTAATTATACAAGATCTCTTTTAATGTGAATTCTAATTGTACACAATAATCTCTTCTCTATCACATACAGGAAAGTAGAAATCACTCCCAAATAATTTAACACTACCATGCTAAGCAACTATACTTGCTTCTTAACGTCAGCATAAAGAATTGCCACAGCTTTACAATATCTTGTAGCTTTTTTAATAAATCCTGGAATTGTTTTCTTATGATTTAGTAATTTCCAAAGTTTATTTTAGAGTACGGGACATTTTGACCCCTGCATTAACACATTCCATATCTAGATCTGTAACACTTTGAATACAGTTTGATACTACTGTTATGACCTAGTTAACAAGACTTTATAATAGTTTATAACACTCATCAAGAGTGAAAACATATGACAATCATACACAAATGTGCAGAAAATAACCTGTCATTAAACAGAACAAAATATGCGCATTACTGGTCTGTAACCTGGTACAAATCAAAGAACTCATATTAGCAAAGTAAAAAAACGAACACTGAATGGAAAATAAAACCATTCAACCAATTAACCAGCACAAACCAAGGAAATAATCCACGAAGTAGTAGGCTTATGAACTTTAACCTAATATATGTTGTTTTATGATCACATACTGTTGTATGTATGCATTTAAAACAAGCTAATGTGTCTGGATCATAATATGTCTATACTTACTCTATGTTGGGTCTAAGAAGTCTGTTGGGTAGAAGATGTGCATATAATGTCAGCCTGAATATTCTCTTTAATAATGTCATCTATGTCACTGTGAGCTCACATATGTCATAATGTAGTCGCGTTGTCTAATATTTTCCAATTGTATCTAGTGTTGGTAGATAAACACAATCTATGTGTCTTCTGATCTCCACATTTGAATAAAATCTAAATATTAATGTAATTACGATTATAATTGCCCCTCTTACACAATGTTAATGTCCATTCTATAAATTGGAATAGTTCTTTGTCATCTTGTTAGCTTATTGACCACACAATAAACTTGAAACTACGCAACTACCACCCACTCAAATTCCTCAGCTTTAGATGTCTTTTGTCTCTAATATAATCAGAATTCACAAATCCTTTATTGTCCTTATGAATAAAAAATAAACTCTGTTTTAAATGTTCTTACCACAAAATTTCTTTTTTCTTTACAGATGTTCTAATATTTTTCTTCTGATTTTCAATAGATAGAATCTGTGTTCAAGTGTAGAAATTATGATACAAAAGAAAAAAAATCTTCATTTAAATCTTTCTTATCTCTTTCATTGTCACTAAACAGACCTATCATAAATCTAAGAATAGATGTGATGTTACCAGTGCCTCTTTTTGATAATTTATTCCATATCATCTCACATGATACCTTCTCCCTGATGGCGCCCATTTAAATAAAGGACATATCAATCTGTCTGCACTCTCATAGAATCTCACATTGTTAGTCAAAGGTGCCCTCATCATATTGCCTTTTAGGAAAATCTCTTCTGGAGTTATAGCGCCAATGCAAATATTCATTGGAGATAAATAAGGTAGTTTGAAATCATTTTATCCAAATTTAGATGTAAAAATTTTTTAATTATTTGAAAAATGTATAGTTCCCCTCAAATAAAAATATTTAAATTCAAAAAAATCCTGGGTATATTGGAAAACAAAATAAAATCCATATAAAATTCAATATGTATTGTAATATATATGAAAAAAAACAATATACAAAAGTGTTATATTGGAATCATACCTTATGTTCACAAAATTGCCTAAATTCCATAATCCAAACAAATTGCCTTTAAAATGCATATATGTAAAAAGTATACAAATGTTTTACTGACCTTTGGGCAAAAACTGTGTTGCCAAAGTAAACCTCAAAATTACTAGGGACGATAGTCCAAAACAATAACATGTAGTATAAGCACAAACAATTAATTTTTCGCCAAATAATGTAAGTTACACAACACCCAGTATCCACCAATTTCAACCTAAATGTGGGGTTGATAGTTAAGTTAAAATTTTTTATACCGCCGAAATATCTTAATTTCTTTTTGCTATCTATCCTCCCACTAATAATTGAAAATTCCCTTGCCCCTAATCTTAAAATATCCTTGTTATTCCGCTGACAACCGACACCTTTGATTCTGTATTCCGCGTGAACAATCCCCATATTAGAACCTTTCTTTTTGGAAATTCACAATCATGCAAACCAATCTATGTTCCTCAATAATGTGTACTTTGAATCAATAATCCATCGCTAGTCACCGAGGCTTGTTATATTAAATATATCCCTCATGTAATCTTATATCCTTCTATAGGCAATATCCATGAGTTGTGTATCTATCCTCCTATAATTAATCTACTATTTTCAATATTACTGTCATCTGTTCAACCCCATTGCCTTCATTTCACATCAACTAAATGTCTCACGCCTTTGTTACAATGTTTTTGCCTTTTTCAATTCATCTGGCAACATAAATAATCAAAATTAAATTCTAAATGTTGTAAAATCTTCTTAAATTTATGTTGTTATGTAAAATTTCTGTTCATCTTGTTTAATGGTGGTACATATGTGTTCATAAAAAATCAAAAATTTCTTATATTAAAAGGCTGCCAAATGAATTTACTTGGCAAAATAATACTTTTCATTCTGTAAGGCATTAAATTTTCCCTTAAAAAGGGTACAACTAAAAATCTATTTTGCCACTTTTCCTTTTAATATAATTTAAAAGAATGCTTGAATTATTAATTTCAAATTGGTACAAAATTAAACCTTAAATAATAACCCCTGCAAAATAAGTGTGTAATAGAACCTCATCATGATATATGTGTTATAGAACCCTTCCTTCGACCCTAACCTGCATTACTCCTGCACAAACCCAAGTGTTAAGTTGTTACCTCTCTCACATCATGGTTTCCAAAACTCATTCATATGCCTCCCTCATTCCTTTATATATCATATCCCTGCATTACATACTATACTTCATACACTCCTCCACCTGCATGACCAGTATCATTATATTTCCTTAAATTACACTTCCTTTATATTTGTTATTCATTTATCAACAGATTTTTCCTTTATATTTGTCAGATTTACATCGCCATTCATGTGTATGCATTTTACCATCAGACATTCCAACTCATCTGGTACAGAATTTATATACATTTAAAATTCTACACATTATGAGCTTCCGTCCGCATTTTAACAAAATTTGTTGTTACTCTACATCCAGACAACACAGTTTGAACAAACAACTTTGTTTACAAAAACAAAACATTAACTGAAGCAAGAAATTGCCAATTATATCAAAACAGTTATTTGAAAACCTTCAATTGTGAGTGGTCAATTATACAGATAAACATAAAATAGTTCATAAAAGTTTACAGTACTATATCAGACATACAATTGTCTTCGGGTACTTATACACTAAATGTATATGCAAGATTGTAAACTTTCATTACAGTCCCCGGTATTATCAGACAAACTGCAACTCAGTAATTGGATTCAAACTCAGTTCAAGATTGTTGATTACCTTAGTACTCAGTAACAAAGTTAAATTCTCATGCTTGCTCACCCATGAAGTATTAAATTACAAGCACAGTGCTGCATTTTGTTTTTTTAGGTCATCAAAAGCCCTTTTCAAAAAACATTTAGCCCACAAAACTGCTTTTAAACTTCTTCAGTATCAAAAAACCTTTTTAGCTCTTCTTTTGTGCCCTTGTAACTTGCCTTCGGCTCCGAACGCTTCGTCCTTCGCTTCCAGATTACTTATCTCGAAAGCTTTGAGGTCGCCCTTCCCTTCCACGTCTGTCTATTCTCCAATCGCCAATCCTGTTGTTCAAAAGGGGAAATGTCGCCCTCACCAATGTGAAACTTCTTGTGGATGTTCAGACAGTGTACAACCTTCCAATAGGAAATTCTTCTGTAGAAATGCCTTATAAATTTTGTTAAATTAATTTTGGCATCTTTTACTGTCGTCCTTTTGTGTACATATATATATGTTTAAATTTGCATTGATATGATTATCCGTAAGTAATTTCTTTGTGTATGTTAGCATAATTTCATCTATTAGTATGTA
Organism: Protopterus annectens; assembly: GCF_019279795.1. Taxonomy (NCBI): domain Eukaryota; kingdom Metazoa; phylum Chordata; order Ceratodontiformes; family Protopteridae; genus Protopterus; species Protopterus annectens. The sequence goes on from NC_056743.1 coordinate 254,094,326, forward strand.
GTTCACTTTGTTGCAATAGTTGTTGTATATTGTTGTAAATTTTGTGTTCCGTATAATATGCACACCTGTATCAAATCGTTTTCCTACTCAGTATACGGCTATTTTAACGTTGTACATCCATTCTACATGATACACCGCTTTGGCTCCAAACCCCCTTCGTTCACAACTAGCCCGTAATATTGCTTTTTCCTTTTGTTTTTTAATAACTCTTTATTGTTTTTGAAAACCTTGTTCACAAACTCCATTGAATATGTACTGTTATGCATTTTTTCTAATTGGTTACTAGTTTTGCATTTCTCATGACAAAAGTTCCTTAAATTTACAAGAGTAGTATCACTGTTTTTTTTTCATACATACGATTAGTCTGTTTGTCGGAAAAACCCGAAAAGAATTGTTTCAACACCAACCCCGCCATAACTGGTGCCGGCAGTTAGGTAAGTTGTGTTAATTCAAAACGGGAAGTAGAATTTTCGTGAAAAGCAATACAATTTTACTGTTGCTGATAATGTCGTGTAGCTTAAAGAGAAGGCAAACCTAAAGTATGTACCAGCCTGGTGAAAAGCTTGAATTCCAACATGGCTAAACATACCTCAAAGGAGTACAGCAATTCCTTCGAACCTCCTCCACGTACAAAAAAATAAAATAATCCTGTCCAAGGGAGAGTTGTACAACTTTATCTACATACAAAAAACACAAGTGCCACAATTAATGCATAATTTCTCTTGTGATTTCATAAGCAGAGTGTGTCATAATCACTCAATAACCATAAATAATCAGCAAAACAATAAAAAACAATTTCCTCAAATAAAAACTTTAAAAAATACCTTAATTTAACTAAATTAAAAAACAAAAAAAAATTATTG